>NW_027513309.1:0-225144 GCF_048772815.1 Callospermophilus lateralis | reverse complement strand
AGAATTACGCACCCCAAAGTCACCCTGCTTCAATATGTGGATGTCCTGCTACTGGCAGCTAACAACAAGGAAAACTGTGAGTCTGGGACCCAAGCACTATTATCCGAGCTTGCTCAACTCGGGTATAGAGCTTCTGCCAAAAAGGCCCAAATTTGCCAGCAAGAAGTAATCTTCCTGGGTTATTCCCTTAGGGGCGGAAATGATGGCTCACTGAGCCCAGAAAACAAACCGTTGTGCAGATACCACCTCCATCTAACAGGAGACAACACAGAGAGTTTCTTGGGACTGCTGCCTTTTCAGGTTATGGATACCTGGGTTTGTGTTCTTAGCTGCTTCTTTATACCCGTTGTTAAATAAGGATGCCCAATTCCAATGGACCCTTGAGCACCAGCAAGCTTTTTATAACATTTAAGAACACTGACACTGAACTCCTCAACTTCACTGAGCCCAGCCTGCAATTTCAGAAAGCCCTACACTACGTTAAAAATGTACATCAACTTACTCACCTTGGTTCAAAGAAACTGCAGGCATTCCTGAAAGATCAGGAACAGAGATTTCGACTAACTTACTCACAGTGAAAAAAAATAACTGAACCGGTAAAAAAAGCCTGTCGGTTCTGTCAATTGGTTAATGCTTACCCTTCCAAGCTTCCTGCAGGAAAGCACCTACGATGAACCAGACCAGGACAATTCTGGGAAGTAGACTTTACTGAAATTAAGCCAGCAAGGTATAGACTTAAATATCTCCTAGTCTTTGTAGATAAATTTTCAGGATGGATTGAATCCTTTCTCACAAAAAAAAAAAAAAAAAAAAAAAAAAAACCGGCTCAAACGGTGGTCAAGAAGATCCTGAAAGATATTAAGATATTTTTTCAAGACAAGGCCTGCCTAAGGTAATAGGGTCTGATAATTGAACGGTGTTCATGGCCCGGGTAAGTGAGGGCTTAGCCAGGACCCAGGGGATTAATTGGAAGTTACATTGTGCTTCTAGACCCCAGAGCTCAGGACAGGATAAAAAAATAAATTGAACCATTAAAGAGACCTTAACGAAATTAAGCTTAGAGACTGGCATAAAATATTAGACTATGCCCCTGCCTTATCCACTGTTTCATGCAAGAAATACTCCCTCTGTTTCTTTGTGTAAACTCACCCCCTATGAATTTCTCTATGGTGCACCTTCTCCAGTAAGGCATGTAACCCCAACTCTAAGACCTAACGATGCCTTCCACACCCCCTTGCTTGACAGAATTAAATCTCTTGAAAGAACTCAATGATACTGGTGAAAACAGCTGACAACTGCCTTGCAACCTGGGGACAAGGGGACTCCACATTGATATCAAGTAAGGGACTTCATCTACATAAGACAACATCAGGTGTCATCCCTGGAACCCTGCTTGAAAGGACCATACCAGGTGCTAATTATAACACTTACAGCGGTAAAAGTAGACGGAAACACTTCCTGGATCCATGCCTCTCATCTCAAGCCTGCGCCCTGTCCAGACTCTGTCTGGAAACTGGGAAAGACTGGTAACCATTTCAAATTGCATATTCGCTATGTGGATAAGGCTGTAGACTCTCCCCTTGGCCACCAGTACACCTAACGCTCATCAGCCCGTTCAGCAGCGATGGCTTATCACAAATCCTACTAGACAAGAAGTATGCTCTAACTCGTATACAGCTCCCTTAGGGACCTGGTGGCTAGCTCTCCACCCAGACATTTGTCAGCTGGCTATAAGTCTTTCCTATTAGGATATCGCTGATGAAAATCCCACTAAAATTCAATTAAATCCCTTCCATACCATAGATAATGGAAACAAACATTAGGGATTTAGGGACACGTGAGCCAGATGCAGGTTGGCTAGACTAGATTAGTATGTTTGCCCAGCAGACTATCAAAGCCACAAACAGCCATGGCTGTGTGGAGGGAAAGCCAACTTCTTCTGTAAGTGATGGGGATTTGAGCATACAGGGGCTGCCTGGTGGAACGCAAAATCCTCATCAAATTCAGTACACAGCATTGGCCATATTACCAATTAGACAACCAAAACTGATGGCCCCCAGAGGAGTCTCTAGATCCTCAAATTCTGTGTTACCTTTTTAACTTCTGCAAGTGCTCAAGAGGATGAAAGGAAATTCCCCTATGTGGAGGCCTTTTACCTCCTTCGCTCACTTCCTGAACTATGCATCTCCAATAGATCCTCACCCTCAGGCTTCTGCTCCAGACTCTCTACTGTCATTCCCACCTCAGCAACCTGATTTCTCTCCTCCAGTTACTAGATCAAAAACCCAAACCTCCGCCAGTTCTCAGATCATTGCTCCCTTGCTGAGGTAGCAGGTACTGAGGTACCCCTCTAAACACTCACTCCTCTCTTCTCCTGTCAGTGCCTACACCCGGTCTCCCCAGGTCCTCTTACCAGGTAACCCAAAGCTCAAACCAGCTGAGAAGAGCCCTCAGACCCCTATTCAAGATGTAATAAAAATGGCCTTTAAAGTTGCTTTGTCATCACTGAAAACAGGTTACTAAGAATTTAAAATCCCTCCCAGGCTTTCTGGGATACTCACTCCCGTCTTCCCCCTCTGTTCTACCTGTTCTACTGCTCAAGATTTTGTTCCTAGGAAAATCCCAAACCCCTTTTCCATTATGCTTTTTCATCTCTCTTTTCTCATTCTCAGATCCCCGGAGCTGCTCTCATTCCTCGCCTTCCCCGTCTTTCCCCTCTATACCAGGCCCACAGAAAAATCTTAACTGAACTTCTCCAGAAGTCTTCACCATGGATGACTTTAGAACTTTCAGGAAAAGAGTCCCTATAAAAGAGTTCAGTGTAGATAAACTTGCTCTTTTTCTGTTGCCCTGTTATACTTGGCCACTGCTTGGAAAAATCAGCACTTCTAAGCTAGACAACCCCTTAATAGTTTTTCACACAATATGTGAACAAGGCCTCTGGCCTTGAGCTGGGGCTTCACACAGATGGCTACATTTCTAAAATAAAATATACCAACTGGGCTTCATGGTAACAGCTGAAGGAGGATAAAAGAAAAGGAAAAAAAAGCTCTCCCCCTCCCAGGTGTCCTTGAAAAGTTAACTTGCCCAGAACAGAGGAAATAACAGAAAAAAAATCTTTTTGTGAAGTTCTGCCGACTGTGAACTTCTGAGCCCCTTTTCTTTCATGTTGGGTACAAAATTCTGAAACTACCTAACCTTGGGGTTCAGGGCGTTAATTGATTACAACAGAAGCAATGCACTCTGAATCCGGTTGCAACCAAATAGCACTGTTTCCCTGTTTTCGGTGCTATCTTAGGTGCCTTGCCTTGTCTGTCCCTACAACAGTATAATTCTATATACTTAAACATTGTTTATGTTTTCATGAAATGGTCAACAGATGTGATTAATTGTGTAATGGTGCAGATGTTTCCCAGAGTGCTCTATAATGATGCAGGTTCATTTGAAATTCAAACAGGCGGGCATACAACACGGTTCCGCTGGGAACATATATCCCTAACTTTAGCCATCCTATTAGGAATAGGAGTTGCTGCAGGGGTGGGCACAGAAACCCCTGCCCTAGTCCATGGGACACAACAAATGACCCAATTAGAAGCAGCAATAGAACAAAACTTAAAGATAGTAGAAACCTCCATCACAGCTTTGCAGGAATATTTATCCTCTCTGTCTGAAGTTGTTTTACAGAACAGTCGAGGGTTGGACCGCCCATTCATGAGAGAAGGGGGCCTTTGTGCTGCATTGAGGGAAAAATATTGTTTTTATGCCGACCATACTGGAGTTGTAAAAAAAATCTATGAGTAAATTAAAAAGACACCTTGAAGAGCGTCACTGAGAGAGGCCCAAAAAGGGTGGTTTGATTCTGATCCATACATTCCCTCTGGTTAACTATGTTTTTATCAACCATGGCCGGTCCAATAATAATCCTCATATTACTGCAAAGTATAAAACCCTGTTTGCTCAAACGTGTAATTTTTTTTCTCCAAGCTCAAATTGGACAAGTTAAACTTATGGTAATAACCCACTTGCAGACATAGAATGTGACACCAGCCTTGATCACTTTTATAATTATAAGTAGCCAGAAGAAGAAGTGGGGAATGAAAGGTTAACAAAATAGGTACTTGTAACTTCCTATTTTTCTGTATGCTTAACAAAACACTGTTGAAATATTGAGAACTGTTTGCTAATTTTGTTCCCAGAATGTGCTGTCCCCAACTGCCAAATTGCAGAATGTATTCACTCACCCGTTTACATGCAAACCGCCCACTCACCGTTACCCATCAATAAACTTCCGTCCCTGCCCTTTCCAAGGAAAGAATATAAGCTCTGCTTAAGCTGTTCTCAGGGCTCTCTGCTCTATTTCTGTGAGCTCTGAGCCCCAGCATGCTTGACCTCCAATAAACCTTTTGCTGTTGCATGAGACAGTCTCTTTGTGGTCTCTACCTCTGATGCTCACACGAACATTACTTGAATGATTGAATGTATAAGAGAAAATCCAGTCAAAAAGGGATAGCCAGTAGGATTAAGAAGATAGTCGGTAGGTTTGGGAAAAAGACTGAGTATAGGATTTGGAACAAAAGTTCTTTAGCAATAGGGGTTCTGTTAGAGAGTGAATATAAATGTCAGCACATGAGAACAGTCACAATAATGAACTGAGGAAAATATGTAGGAAAGCAGATATCAATAAAGACATTACTAAATCAGGCAAAGTATAAAGTGAGTGATACAATTAGACATTTTCAACAGGGTGAGTTTGAATATATAATCTTAGGAAGAAACAAATATGTAGTCACCAATAGGATTGACATTTGAGAGCATAAGGCAACCTTGACATGGATGATTTTTGTAAACCATGCTCACTTTCTATTTAGGCTTTGGTACAATCTAAGTGTGACCTTTGCATTTGTGTCCAGAATTTTACTGTGATAAAATATATATGTAGATCTGGTGACACAAGTATTTCTTCCACCATTTCTGGGAGCAATATTTTGAAGGCATATAAATGGGTATTGGGTGTACAAAGAGGTGTACACTTTGTCCATGAATATAGAGATAATGCATGAATAGACCATACAGTGAATAAATAATATAACTGTTTCCACTTTAAATTATGGATTGAATTGATATTTGAAAATATATAAGAAATCTTATATTGATTTACAATCATTCATTCTAACCAGTTATACATCTAATATTAATATTATGGTTATGGTTTATTATGAAGATATGTTAGTTTTGCTTCAAAAGCGATTATGGAAATCCAAAATAATGTGTTTGGATAGAGTCAGTCACAATGCTGGCAATATGTGAACAAGGCCTCTGGCCTCAAATTGAGGCTTCACAGAGATGGCTACATTTCTAAGATAAAGAAGTTACCAACTGGACTCCATGGTAACAGCTGGCAGGGAGAAAAAAAGAAAGAGAAGAAAAAAGCTCTCCCCCTCCCAGGTGTCCTTAAAATGTTAACTTGCCCAGAACAGAGAAAAAAAACAGAAACAAAAACTGCTTTCTCTGAACTTCTGCAGACTGTGAACTTCTGAGCCGCTCCCTTACATGTTGGGTACAAAATTCTGAAACAACCTAAACTTGGGGTTCAGGGAAGTAACTGATTACAACAGAAGCAATGCCCTTTAAATCTGGTTGCAACCAAATAGGACTGTTTCCCTGTATTCGGTGCTATCTTAGGTGCCTTTCCTTGCCTTGTCCATCCCTTTTCTCATTTAAAGACCAGTCAAGAAACATGGAGAAATACATGTGTTCTGAAGCAGAAAGTGATTGATAGTGAAACAAATGCCTATAAATTTCCTAACTTGTGGATGAAATTTATATCCTATTATGTGCATTAATTGAAGAAATACTAATCTACCAGTGTTGAATAAAAATGAACGTCAAAATACACATCATGTCCGATTGGAATCTACTTGCATTAATATTAAACTGGGTCAGTTACTGTAGAAATATTAGGATTCTTATGCACCATTCACTGAAGTTAGTTTTCAGTACTAGGAAACAAATATGTATTTCAGGTGAATGAATATTTCTAAGAATAATCTTGTGAAAAGTTGATTATAAATCCACATACATGAATATGAATGAATTTGATGAGTGTAAAATAAGACACATATTTCATTTGTTGAAAAATCTGGAGAGTGTATATATATATATATATATACACACACACACACATTAAAAACAGCAATATATATGCCAATTGAAATTTATAATGAAATATATATCATCGACAGATAGAAAAATATTTATTTTACTGAACATGGATTTATGAATAATATTGTTCAAGTAGGAAGATCACCCATAATTTAAATTTTCGGTTCCAACATCGTTTAAGAGGAGTGATCCCTTACAATTTGTATCTGCCAAGTCAGCCACCTCACAAGAATGTACGTGTGGTACCAGGTAGGATTCTATCTGTGCATATAAAAATACAGGTGGTGAATAGGCTACAGAGAAAGGGAGAAAGGAATTCATAAGTGGTTAACTTTAAAAAAAACATGGAGAACTATTTCAACAAAAAATTGACTAGATTTATAAATCCTACCCTATATAATGCAAAAGGTAAGTCCAACTATACACCATGCCTCCTCTGAAATGGTTGTATTTTCATTCTGTTTGGGTTATTTTTCTCCATCATATTAGTATTAGTAGTCAGAATATAGTAGGGTAGGGGTTAGTGTCAGGGATTCAGTATTTCGAATGGAAAATTGGAAAATGAATACAATGTGTATGTAAACATGTGCTACACAAAAATGTTTCCACTCTTATCCAGAACAATGCCTTGACAGTACCTTCGCTCCAACTAAAACATCATTAGAGGAGAAGAGTTAGAAAATCAGTGAAAACACATCTTGAATGGAATATGCTCAGGATTTTGAAACCTTGGAGGTGGTAGAGGAGTTTGCAAAAGTAAGGAACAGGGTGAACACTCCACAAACATGGAGTTCTGTTGGACTAAAGACTTCTTGTGAAACTGCCTCTGAATTTGGGCACTTGAAATATATCTTGTTGTCACAAGCTTTAGCTTCCTTTGTAGTGAGACCATCAAACCTGGGTCTGCATCTATGTGACCTGGAGGACACGGTTTCTTATTTTCTAATGAAAATGAGGCAGCAGTGCTGAATTCTCACTTTGTAGGTAACCTGTGGACACTGGGGGCTAAGTGTCTCCCAGTGTGGGCTGTGAAGCCATTTGGTCATCCTCCAATTTTCGTGGTGTTTGTTGCTGCTGCATTGGGGATTTGGTATTTGCTTCACGAAATACAAGGAGTTCAACTGTGTCACAGTGCTGGAGGGAGTTCTGTGACGAGTGGTGGGTCAGGGTCTGCAGGAGAATGCACCAACCAGGCTTCTATCCCACATAGCTTGCCCCCTTGACCATAGCAACCTGATTCTGAACATTGCCCTGAAAGCTCTCCATATAACAAGATACCTTTACACAGAAGTATCTACTGGCTGCACCATCTCAGTAACAAGCCATTTGGAAGCCAAATGCAGATCCACATTGCCCCACCACATGTTTTATCACACACCTGCCAAGCACTGTTCTAGGCCCACTATTCAGCAGGCTCCAACGTACTGGCATCTCTATTCAACACAATTTTCATGAAACCTAGTGAATCCAGGCACTGTCTGGTGTACTCAAGATCAGCATCAGGACATCCATAGGTTCTCCAGTGCCACCTGGTCTTGGGAATTTCAAAAATTTCATGGTATCTGTTTAGCCATTTTTCAAGGATGATGTTGGAGTCACTGTGGGTTTCAATATATTCAGGACCTGTTAAATGGTGAGGAAGCTCATTTCAATGAAAGCTCTGGGGAACTCTCAAGGGCAAGGCTTCCCAAAGAGTGGCCAAAAGGTCGCATGAAGCCAGGCCTATTGAGTTCTACAATGTGAGGTCCATGTGTTTTTTGACTCTCAACTATGGCTGCCAAGTCTTTCAGAATAAAATAATGTGATTTCCTCACTGAGATTCCCAGTGATCTGTGGAAAGTCAATCTGGGCCTAGATCTCAGTTTCCAATGGTCACTCTCATGTGTGGTCTCCTAAAATCCCAAAACAATTGATGGCAATACTTCTCTGAGGTCAGTTCCAGAACTCAGTCTCTAAGGGGAATCACACCAGAGTTCAAGCACAGGTCGACCCAATCATCTCTTGCAACTGCCACACAAATGACCACAATTAAAACCAAAACACTCCCACACGGCCCTCATCTTCTTCATAACCTTTGGCTGGAGTTTTCCATTAGGGGCGCAGTCAAAGACAGTGTCCAAAATAAGCTCCCTTGTCCCTCATTTGCCTAAAATCTCAGTGGCCTGGACACCCTTCATGTGAACCAGGAGTAATCAAATAGGTCTGCCATTAATACTTTTCCACTTCTACAATTTGAGGCTTTCTGACTGTGGGGTTTAGATTCTTTATGTGATTTGGAGTCATGAGAAAATCCAAGCACACATGGGCAAGCTTTGCAGGGATTTGGAGAATTCTTTTGACCCAAAGGATCCCTATTCTCACTTGATTGAAGGGAGAAACCTTACAGAGGAAAGCTAGAGACTTCATCCACAATGACTGCAATTTTTGCCCTTTGATTTTGGATGCACACATGGGATCTTTCTTTAGATTCATCAGGTGCTGATAATCTAAGCCACAGCCTCACACAGGGCCAGGAGGCTGATTCCGACACATCCCTTTCCAAAGCAATTAAGCAAAGAGCCACAGGTGATGCCCATTCATTTCCATTTGAAAACTGTTTCTTAGGGCTTCACAAAGGGGTGGCTGGAGGCAAAGACCTTCCTGACATTCAGGGCAAAAGAAAAATAGGTAAGCAAAAGGCCCAAAGCAGGGTTTCTCCACTGTGACTTTTCTGGTCTAACTGATATCTGAGTTTTCTGAGGTGCTCGCCAGTCCCTTCAGCTATCCAGTACATGGCCATATCACAGAGCTTGGAGGTGGTACATATCTTTTACTCAAAACCATGAGCCTATTCTGGAGTGTGGCCAGAATTCAGGAAGAAAATAGGAAATTAGGAAGATAGCAGGTGTTGCCCATCCATAAGGCAATCTTCTGCCTAATCATAAATTGGGCAGGATGAATACTGGGAAGCTTTCTACTAGACAGGACACATCCATTGATGCATTCTATTTTCTAATGTCTACAACCACGGACACAGTGGGCACACAGACATAGAAACACTCACCTTGTCACATGACTTACTAGAAACAGTCCATACCAAACCAAACAAACCGCCTTTCCTATCTATTCTCAGAACATGAGACAAAACCAAAAACTCACACCCACAACCACAAAGGCACCTCCTTCCCCCAAGTAGGTCTGTGACTATCCAGAGGGTGGTCTGACTCGTGGGCCATAATATATTCCCCCAACATGGCCTGTCCTGTCTCAGATCTGGTCTCCTTAGCCAACTCTGTGAAGTTGTCAGGAGTCCGCGATGAGCCACTACCTGCTTTCTCTGGAAAGGCCAGTTTTCAGAGCTTTCCTGGCATTTGGTCATCCTCACAACAGTAGGACCAAAAAATAATGTCTCTGTCCTTGTTCAATCAAAACAAGCGAGCCCAATGGGACTGGGACTGGGACTGACTCTGGGTTCCTGGCTTCCTGGATCAAAAGTTCACAGTGTTCCATCACCAAAAGTGTGAGGTGTGGTCATTTCTTTAAGGAACTGAATGAGGTCACTGCCTTGGCAAACACTTTGTCCTCACAGTTGCTTTCAATTGACCAATGAAACGGAGGCTGCCCCTACTTCCTTTGAAATTTTCACAAGTTAGAATGGTAGATCAACCATAGGCTCCTGGAACAGCTCTCCACACAGGCCTGGTTTGGTCCATCTTCTCTACATTAAGAAGAGAGAGGCTGATTCAGACATATCCTTTCATCCTGACCAGGATGTTTGCCATGGAAGATGACTTTTGCTCTCTCAGGTCTTTCATAGCTGCCTACATCTTCTCCAGGGATCATTTCTACATGGACCTTTGAGGTTCTCAGCAGGTGGAAGATCACCTACATTTCTGTATTGTAAGTCAAACTCTGTCCCTGTTCTTCTGTAAAATTAGATTGAGGGAACGGTGCATTCTTAGGGTTAATAACATGTTCCATTTGGGTTAGGAATCATTCTGTGAGATGAATAATGGTATTGGAACATGCAATATTTATAAGAATATATTGGTGAAATATAAGTATGAAAACAGAAATCTAGGTAAGACTTGAAGCCCAGAAGGGCATTTTGCCCTTGATTGGGATACTTAGCTTTGAATTACATTCTGAACAGTTGTCTCACATAATTCGATATCGAATGGCAAAAGACCTTGTACCTTGGATGATTGAATGTAGAAGAGAACATCCACTCAAACTGGGATAGTCAGTAGGTTTAGGAAGAAGAGTGAGTATAGGTTTTGGAACAAATTTCATTAGTAATAGGTTTTTGGTTAGAGAGTGAACGTAAATGTCAGCACATGAGAAGAGTCAGTCACATGATGAACAGGGGAAAATATGTAGGAAAACAGATATCAATAGACACATTAGGAAATAATGCAAAGTATAATGTGAGTGATAGGATTAGACATTTCCAACAGGGTTGAGTTTGAATATATAATCTTAGGAAGAAACAAATATGTAGTCACCAATAGGATTGATATTGAACATTAGACAACCTGGACATGGATGTTTATTGTAATACATGTTCAATTTCCATTTAGGCTATGGTACAAACATAAGTGTGAGCCTTGCGTTTTGTGTCCAGAATATCACTGTGATAAAATATATATGTAGATCAGGTTACATGAGTAATTCTTCCACCATTTTTTGAAGCAATATTTTGAAGATGTATAAATTAGTATTGGGGGTACAAAGAGATGTACCCTGTGTATATGAATCTAGAGAAAATGCATGAGTAGACCACACTGTGAATTAATAATATAACTAGTTCTACATAAAATAATGGATTGAATTGATATCTTAAAATATATAAGAAATCTTATATTGAAATACTATCATTCATTCCAACTAGTTATACATCTAATGGTAATATGATGGTTATGGTTTATCATGAAGGGTGTGATTTTTGCTTCAAAAGTGATTATGTAATTCAAAAATCATGTGTTTAGAAAGTAGTCTCATGAAACGACCAGTCAAGAAACATGGAGGAATACATTTGTTCTGAAGCAGGAAGTGATTGAAAGTGAAACAAATGCCTATAAATATGCTAACTTGTGGATGAAATATATATCATATGATGTGCATAAACTGAAGAAATAGCAACGTACAAGTCTTGAATAAAAATGAACGTCAAAATACATTCATGCCCCATAGGAATCTACTTGCATTGATGTAAAACTGAGTCTGTTACTGTAGAAATGTTAGGATTTGTATGCATCGTTCACTGAAGTTAGTTGTCTGTATTAGGAAACAAATATGTATTTCAGGTGGATGAATATTTCTGAGTATAATCTTGTGAAAAGTTGATTATACATCCACATATATGAACATAATAGAATTTAGAGAGTGTATAATAAAACACATATATTTTGAAAAATCTGGATAGGAGATATATATATATATATATATATATATATATATATATATATATATATATACAAAAAAAACAAAGACATTAAAAAGTAGCAATATGTATGCCAATTGAAATTCATAGTGAAATATATATCATCCACGGATGCAATAATATTTATTATACTGAACATGGATTTATGCATAATGTTGTTCAACTAGGAAAATTAATCCAAAGTGTATGCAAAATTGTGATACAAAAAATCTTTCCACTCTCATCCTGAACAATGCCTTGACTTACCCTCACCTTAAGTAATTCACAATTATATGAAAAGAGGTAAAAAATCTGTGAGTACATATCTGGAATTGAATATGCTCATGATTTCACAACTTTGCAAGTGGTTGATGAGTTTCCAAAAGTAAGGAACAGGGTAAACACTTCACAAACATGGAGCTCTGCTGGACTAAAGACTTCTTGAGAAACTGCCCCTGAGGTTGTGCACTTGAAATATATGTTTTTGTCAGGAGCTTTACCTACCTTTGTTGTGAGACCATCAAAGCTGGGTCTGCATCTATGTGACCTAGAGGACATGGTTTCTTATTTTCCAATGAACATGAGGCACCAGTGCTGAAGTCTCTCTTTGTAGGTAAACTGTGGCCACTTCGGGCAATGTGACTCCCCGTGTGGACTTTGAAGCCATTTGGTCATCCTCCACTTTTCGTGGTGTTTCTTGCTGCTACACTGGGAGTTTGGTATTTGCTTCATGACATACAAGGAGTTCAACTGGCACACAGTGCTTGAGGGAGTCTTGTAACGTGTGGTGGGTCAGGCTCTGCAGGAAAATGCACCAACTAGGCTTCTATCCCACATTGCTTATCGCCTTGACCATAGAAAACTGATTATGAACATTGCCCTGAAACCCCTGCATATAACAAGATGCCTTTTCATATAATGGTCTCCTGGCTGCACCAAGTCAGTCACAAGCCATTTGGAAGCCAATGGCAGATCCACATGGCCACAACACAGATGTATTACCACACATCTGCCCACCACTGCTCTAGGCCCACTACTCAGCAGCCTCCAACTTACTGGCATCTCTGTACTACACAATTTTCATGAAACCCAGTCAATCAAGGCACTGTCTGTTATACTTATGATCAGCAACAGGACATCCAATGGTTCTCCAGTGCCACCTGGTCATTGGGAATTTCAAAAATTTCATGGTGTTTATCTATGCATTTTTCAAGAATGAAGTTGGAGGCACTTTGGGGTTTCCATTCATCTAGGAACCATTACATGGGGAGGAAGCTAATTTCAATGAAAGCTCTGAGGAACTCTCATAGGCAAGGCTTCCAAAACAGTGGCCAAAAGGTCACATGAAGCCAGGCCCATTGAGGTCTACAACGTGAGGTCCATGTGTCTTTTGACTCTAAATATGGCTGCCAAGTTTTTCAGAATAAAATCATGTGATATCTTTGCTGAGATTTTCAGTTCTCTGTGGAAAGCCATCCTGGGCCTAGATCTCAGGTTTCAAGGGCAACTCTCATGTGTGGCCTCCTACAATCCCAACACAATTCATGGCAATACTTCTCTGTCATCAGTTCCCAAACTCAGTCTCTAAGGGAAATCACACCAGAGTTCAAGCCCATGTAGACCCAGTCATCTCTTCCAACCGCCACACAAATGACCACAATTAAAACCAAAACATTTCCACATGGCCCTCATCTTCATCCATATAGACACTCATCATAAACTCTGGCTGGAGGTTTCCATGAGGGGCGCAGCCCAAGACAGTGTCCAAAATATGCACCCTTGCCCCTCATTTGTCTAAATTTAGGGTGGCCTGGAAACCCATCCTGTGAACAAGGAGTGATAATATAGGCCTGCTGTTAATACTGCTCTGCTTCTCCAATTTGAGGCCTACTGAATGTCAGGTATAGATTGCTTATGTGATTTGGCATCATGAGAGAACCCAAGCACTTCTGCAGGACTTTGAAGAACTCATTTGACCCAAAGGAATCCTATTCTCACTTGATGGAGTTCAGGACCTAACACAGGAAGACAAGAGACTTCATCCACAATGACTGATCATTTTGCCATTTTGGTTTTGAATGCACACATGGGATCTTCTTTAGATTTATCAGGAGCTGAGAATCTTAGCCACCCCCTCAATCAGGGCCTAGTGTCTGATTAAGACACATCCCTTTCCAAAGCAATTAAGCAAAGAGCCACACGTGATACCCATTCATTTAAATTTGAAAACTGTTTCTTCAGGCTTCTAAAAGGGGTGGCCTGAGGCAAAGACCTTCCTGACATTCAAGGCAACAGAACCATAGGTAAGCAAATGGACCAAAGCAGGGTTTCTCCACTGAGACTCTACTGCTCACACTAATATCTGAGTTTTCAGAGATGTTCCCATTCCCTTCAGCTATCAAGAACATGGACATGTCACAGAGCTTGGAGGTGGTACATATCTTGGACAATAAATCATGAGCTTATTCTGGAGAATGGCCAGAATTCAGGAAGAAAACATGAACTTAGGAAGTTAGTAGTTGTTTCCTATCCATAAGGCAAACCACAGTCCATTTATCAATTGTGAACGATGAATACTGGGAAGCTTTCTACTAGACAGGACACCTCCATTGATGCATTCTCTTTTCTAATGTCTAAAACCACGAACACAGTGGATACACAGACATAGAAACACTTGCCTTGTCAAAAGAGTAACTAGAAACAGTCGACTCCAAACCAAACCAACCACCTTTTCTACCTATTCTCAGAACATGAGACAAAACCATAAACTCACACCCACACACATAAAGGCACCTCCTTCCCAAAAGTGTGTGTGTGACTATCCAGAGTGTCCTCTGACTGGTGGGCTATACTATGTTCCTCTCGAAATGGCCTTTCCACTTTCAGATCATGTCTCCTTGGCCAACTCTGTGATGCTGTGAGGAGCCTGCAGTTAGCCACTACCTGCTATCTCAGAAAAGGCCCCTCTTCAGAGCTCAACTGGCATTTGGCCATCCTCACATCAGTAGGTACCAAGAAAGTCTTACTTGTACTTGGTAAATCCAAACAAGTGAGCCCACTGGGACTGGGACTGGGACTGGCTCTCGGTGCCTGGCTTCTTGCATCACAATTTCAGAGAGTTCCATCACCAAGGAAGTTAGCTAGGTCACTTCCTTCAGGAACTGAATGAGGTCCCTCTCTTGGCAACAACTTTGTCCTAACAGTTTCTTCCAAGGGTCCCTTTAGATGGAGGCTGCTCCTACTTTGTGTGACAATTTGACTAGTTAAAATGGTATATCAAAATAGGCACTTGGGAACAGCTCTCCATGCAGGCCTGGTTAGGTCCATCTTCTCTACATTAAGAAGAGAAAGGCTGATGCATACACATCCCTTCATCCTGTTCAGGTTGTTTGCCATGGAAGATGGCTTTTGCTCTCTCAGATCCTTCATAGCTGCCTACATCTTTTCCAGGGATCATTTCTGCATCGAACTTTGAGGTTCTCAGCAGTTGGAAGATACCCTACATTACTGTATTGTAAGATGAACTCTGTCCCTGCTCTTTTGTAATTTTAGATTGAGGCAACAGTGTATGGTTAGGGTTAATTACAGGTTCGATTTGGGTTAGGAATCATTCTGCAGGATGAATAATGGTCTTGGGAACCTGCAATATTTATAGGAATATAGAGATGAAATATAAGTATGAAAACAGAAATCTAGGTAAGATTTGAAGCTCAGAAGTGCATTGGGCAACTGATTGTGATACGTAGCTTTGAATTACGTTCTGCATACATGTTTCAGAAAAATCGATATACAATGGCATAGGACCTTGTACCTTGGATGATTGAATGTAGTAGAGAACATCCACTCAAAAAGGGATAGTTGATAGGATCAGGAAGATAGTCAGTATGTTTCGGAAGAAGAGTGAGTATAGGATTTGGACCAAAGTTCATAAGCAATAGGGTTTCGGTTAGAGAGTGAATGTCAATGTCAGCACATGTGAAGGGTCAGTCACAATGTTGAACTGGAGAAAATATGTAGGAAAGTAGATATCAATAGAGACATTAGGAAATCAGGAAAAGTACAAAGTGAGTGAAAAAATTAGACATTTTCAATGGTATTGAGGTTGAATATATAATCTTAGGAAGACACAAATATGTAGTCACCAATAGGATTGACATTTGAGAGCATTAGGGAACCTGGTCATGGATGTTTTTAGTAATCCATGTTCAGTTTCCATTTAGGCTTTGGTACAGTCATACGTGTGAATTTTGCATTTTGTGTCCAGAATATTACTGTGATACCATGCATATGTAGATCAGGTGATATGAGTATTTCTTCCACCATTTCTGGGAGCAATATTTTGAAGATGTATAAATTAGTATTGGGGATACAAAGAGGTGTAACCTGTGTCTATTAATATAGAGATAATGCATGAATAGACCATACTGTGAATAAATAATATAACTGGTTCCACTTTACAAAATGTATTGAATTGATATCAGAAAATATATAAGAAATCTTTTATTGATATAAAATCATTCATTCCAACCAGTTATACATCTAATAGTGATATTATAGTTATGGTTTATCATAAAGTGTGTGTCCGTTTTGCTTTAAAAGTGATAAAGGAAATCGAAAATATGTGTTTGGAAAGAAATCTCATGAAAAGATCAGTCAAGAAACATGGAGGAAAGCATGTGTTCTGAAGCAGGAAGTGATTGAAATTGAAACAAATGCCTATAAATTTGCTAAATTGTGGAGGAAATATATATCCTATGATGTGCATAAACTGAAGTAATTGTAATGTCCCAGTGTTGAATAAAAATGAACGTCGATATACACATCATGTCCCATAGGAATCTACTTGCATTGATGAAAAACTGTGTCAGTTACTGTAGAAATGTTAGGATTTGTATGCACCATTCACTGAAGTTAGTTTTCAGCACTAGGAATCAAATATGTATTTCAGGTGGATGAAATTTTCTGAGAATAATCTTGTGAAACGTTGATTATAAATCCACGTTCATGAACATGAATGAAATTAGGAAGTGTATATAAGACACATATATTTCATATTTTGAAAAATACGGAGAGAGTGTGTATATATATATATATATATATATATATATATATATATATATATATATACACACACACACACACACAGAGAGAGACATTAAAAATAGCAATATATGCCAATCAAAATTCACCATGAAATATATATCATCCACAGATCCAAAAATATTCATTTTACTGAACAAAGATTTGTGTATAATTTTGTTCTCTAGGAAGCTCACCCATAGGTTGAATTTTCAGTTCCAACGGCGTTTATGAGGAGTGATCTCTTCTCTCAATCTGTATCTGCCTAGTCAGCCACCTCACAAGAATGTACGTGTAGTACCAGGTAGGATTCTCTATGTGCATATAAAAATATATGTGCTGAGTAGGCTACAGAGAAAGAGAGACAAGAATTCACATATTTGTTATCTTTAAAATCACATGGACAACTATTGCAACAAAAATTGTATAGATTAATAACTCCTAACCTTTATAATGCAAAAGGCAAGTCCAACTATACACCATGCCTCCTCTGAACTGTTTGTATTTCTATTATGTTTGGGTTATTTTTCTGCCTCATATTTGGATTAGTAGTCAGACACTAGTAGGGTATGGTTTAGTGTCAGGGATTCAGTATTTCAAATGGAAAATTGGAAAATGAATCCAATATGTATGCAAATATGTCCTACACAAAAGTCTTCCCACTCTCATCCAGAAAAATCCATTGACATTATCTTCACCCTATGTAAGATGCAATTCGAAGAGAAGAGTTAAAAAATCTGTGAATACATATCTGGAATGGAAAATGCTCAGGAGTTCACAACCTTGGAGGTGGTAGAGGAGTTTCCAAAAGTAAGTGACTGCGTAAACACTCCACAAACATGGAACTCTGCTGGCCAAAAGCCTTCTTGAGAAACTGCCTCTGAGTTTGGACACATGAAATATATATTGTTGTCCGGAGCTTTAGCTTCATTTCTGGTGAGACCATCAAAGCTGGATCTGCATCTATGTGACCTGGAGGACATCGTTTCTTATTTTCCATTGAACATTAGGTACCGGTGTTGATTTCTCTCTTTGTTGGTAAACTGTGGCCACTGGAAGCTTAGTGTCTCCCTGAGTGGACTGTGAAGCCATTTGGTCATCCTGAACTTTTTGTGGTGTTTCTTGCTGCTGCACTGGGAGTTTGGTATTTGCTTCACGAAATACAAGGAGTTCAACTAGGATATAGTGCTAGAGGGAGTTCTGTGACGTGTGTTGGGTCAGGGTCTGCAGGAGAATTCACCAACCAGGGTTCTATCCCACATAGCTTGCCCCCTTGACCATCGCAACCTGATTCTGAACATTGCCCAGAAACCTCTCCATATAACAAGATGCCTTTTCATATAATAGTCTGCTGGCTGTACCAAGTCAGTCACAAGCTATTTGGAAGCCAATGGCTGATCCACATGGCCACACCACAGTTGTATTATCACACACCTGCCCACCACTGCTCTAGGCCCACTACTCAGCAGGCTCCAACTTACTGGCATCTCTGTTCCACACCATTTTCATGAAACCCAGCCAATCAAGGCACTGTCTGTAACACTAATGATCAGCAAGAGAACAACCAATGGTTCTCCAGTGCCACTTGGTCATTGGGAATTTCAAAAACATCATGGTATTTATCTATCCATTTTTCAAGAATGAAGTTGGAGGCACTTTGTGGTTTCCATTCTTCCAGGAACCATTAAATGGGGAGGACTCTCATTTCAATGAAAGCCCTGAAAAACTCTCACAGGCAAGGCTTCCCAAACAGTGGCCAAAAGGTCACATGAAGCCAGGCCCATTGAGGTCTACAACGGGAGGTCCATGTGTCTTTTGACTCTTAACTATGGCTGCCAAGTTTTTCAGAATAAAATCATGCGATATCCTTGCTGAGAATTTCAGTTCTCTGTGGAAAGCCACCCTGGGCCTAGATCTCAGGTTTCAAGGGCAACTCTTATGCGTGGCCTCCTAAAATCCCAACACAATTCATGGCAACACTTCTCTGAGGTCAGTTCCAGAACTCAGTCTCTAAAAGGAATCACACCAGAGTTCAAGCCCATGTGGACCCTGTTATCTCTTCCAACCGCCACACAAATGACAACAATTAAAACCAAAACATTCCCACATGTCCCTCATCTTCATCCATATAGGCAGTCATTATAAACTCTGGCTGGAGGTTTCCATGAGGGGCGCAGCCAAGACAGTGTCCAAAATATGCACCCTTGCCACTCATTTGTCTAAATTCATGGTGGCCTGGACACCCTTCCTGTGAACCAGGAGTGATCAAAAAAGCCTGCCGTTAACGCTGCTCTGCTTCTCCAATTTGAGGCCTACTGACAGTCAGGTATAGATTCATTATGTGATTTGGCATCATGAGAGAACCCAAGTACTTCTGCAGGACTTTGAAGAACTCATTTGACCCAAAAAAAAATCCCTATTCTCACTTGATGGAGGTCAGGAACCTATCGGAGGAAGGCAGGAGACTTCATCTACAATGACTGATCTTTTTGCCATTTTGGTTTTGGATGCACACATGGGATCTTCTTTACATCTATCAGGAGCTGAGAATCTTATCCACAGCCTCAAACAGAGCCTAGTGTCTGATTAAGACACATCCTTTTCCAAAGCAATTAAGCAAAGAGCCACAGGTGATGCACATTCATTTCCATTTGAAATCTGTTTCTTCAGGCTTCACAATGGGGTGGCATGACGCAAAGACCTTCCTGACATTCAAGGCAACAGAACCAAAGGTAAGCAAATGGACCAAAGCAGGGTTTCTCCACTGAGACTTTACTGCTCACACTGATATCTGAGTTTTCTGAGATGTTCCCATTCCCTTCAGCTATCAAGAACATGGACATGTCACAGAGCTTGGAGGTGGTACATATCTTGGACAATACATCATGAGCTTATTCTGGAGAGTGGCCAGAATTCAGGAAGAAAACAGGAACTTAGGATGTTAGTAGGTGTTTCCTATCCATAAGGCATACCACGGTTCATCAATTGTGCAGGATAAATGCTGGGAAGCTTTCTACTAGACAGGACACCTCCATTGATGCATTCTCTTTTCTAATGTCGACAACCACGGACACAGTGGATACACAGACATAGAAAGTCGCCTTGTCAAAAGACTTACTAGAAACAGTCGACTCCAAACAAAACCAACCACATTTCCTACCTATTCTCAGAACATGAGAAAAAACCGCAAACTCACATCCACAAACAAAGGCAACTCCTTCCCAAAAGTAGGTCTGTGACTATCCGGAGTGTCCTCTGACTGGTGGGCCATACTATGTTCTCCACAAAATGACCTCTCCTGTCTCAGATCTTGTCTCCTTGGCAAACTCTGTGATGCTGTGAGGAGCCAACGGCTAGCCACTACCTGCTATCTCGGGAAAGGCTTCTCTTCAGAGTTCTCCTGGCATTTGGCCATCCTCACATCAGTAGGTACCAAGAAGGTCTGACTCTGTACTTGGTAAATCCAAACAAGTGAGCGCACTGGGACTGGGACTGGGACTGGCTCTCGGTGCCTGGCTTCTTGCATCACAATTTCAGAGAGTTCCATCACCAAGGAAGTTAGGTAGGTCACTTCCTTCAGGAACTGAATGAGGTCACTGCCTTGGCAACAACTTTGCCCTAACCATTGCTTCCAAGGGTCACATTGGATGGAGGCTGCTCTTACTTCCTTTGACAATTTGACTAGTTTCAATGGTATATCAAAATAGGCACCTGAGAACAGCTCTCCACGCAGGCCTGGTTAGGTCCATCTTCTCTACCTTACAAAGAGAGAGTCTGATGCATACACATTCCTTTTTCCTGTCTAGATTGTTTGCCATTGAAGATGGCTTTTGCTCTCACAGGTCCTTCATAGCTGCTGACATCTTATCCAGGGATTATTTCTGCATCGAACTTTCAGGTTCTCAGCAGTTTGAAGATACCCTACATTCCTGTATTGTAAGACGAACTCTGTCCCTGCTCTTTTGTAATGTTAGATTGAGGCAACAGTGTATGGTTATCGTAAATAGCAGGTTTGATTTGGATTAGGAATCATTCTGCAGAATGAATAATGATCTTGGGAACCTGCAATATTTATAGGAATATAGAGATGAAATATACGTATGAAAACAGAAATCTAGGTAAGATTTGAAGCTCAGAAGTGCATTGGGCAACTGATTGCGATACGTAGCTTTGAATTACGTTCTGCATACCTATTTCAGAAAAATTGATATACAATGGCATAGGACCATGCACCTTGGATGATTGAATGCAGTAGAGAACATGCACTCAAAAAGTGATAGTCGATAGGATCAGGAAGATAGTCAGTATGTTTTGGAAGAAGAGCTAGTATAGGATTTGAACCAAAGTTCATTAGCAATAGTGTTTCCGTTAGAGAGTGAATGTCAATGTCAGCACATGTGAAGGGTCAGTCACAATGTTGAACTGGAGAAAATATCTAGGAAAGTAGATATCAATAGAGACATTAGGAAATCAGTCAAAGAGTATCAAGTGAGTGAAAAAAATTAAACATTTTCAACAGTTTTGAGGTTGAATATATAATCTTATGAAGAAACAAATATGTAGTCACCAATAGGATTGACATTTAAGAGCATTAGGCAACCTGGTCATGGATGTTTTCAGTAATCCATGTTGAGTTTCCCTTTAGGCTTTGGTACAATCATACATGTGACTTTTGCATTTTGTGTCCAGAATATTACTGTGATAACATGCATATGTAGATCAGGTGACATGAGTATTTCTTCCACCATTTCTGGGAGCAATATTTTAAAAATGTATAAATTAGTATTGGGGGTACAACGAGGTGTATCCTGTGTCTATGAATATAGAGATAATGCATGAATAGACCATAATGTGAATAAATAATATAACTGGTTACACTTTAAATAATGTATTGAATTGATATCAGAAAATGTATAAAAAATCTTTTATTGATATATAATCATTCATTCCAACCAGTTATACATCTTATGATGATATTACAGTGATGGTTTATCATGAAGTCTGTTTCAGTTTTGCTTCAAAACTGATAAAGGAAATCGAAAATAATGTGTTTGGAAAGAAGTCTCATGAAAAGACCAGTCAAGAAACACGGAGGAATGCATGTGTTCTGAAGCAGGAAGTGATTGAAAGTGAAACAAATGCCTATATATTTGCTAACCTGTGGAGGAAATATATATCCTATGTTGTGCATAAACAGAAGAAATTGTAATGTGCCAGTGTTGAATTAAAATGAACATCAATATACACATCATGTCCATTGGAATCTACTTGCTTTGATGATAAACTGTGTCAGTTACTGTAGAAATATTAGGATTTGTAAGCACCATTCACTGAAGTTAGTTCTCAGGACGAGGAAACAAATATGTATTTCAGGTGGTTGAATGTTTCTGAGAATAATCTTGTGAAAAGTTGATTATATATCCACATACATGAATATGAATGAATTTAGAGAGTGTTTAATAAGACACATTTTTTTCATATTTTGAAAAATCTAGAGAGTGTATATATATAAATATATATATATATATATATATATATATATATATATATATATATATATATATATATACATGTAAAACTCATGGAGAAATATTACAATTAAAATTTGACAAGATTTATAATACATACCCTTGATAAAGCCGAAGGCAAATCCAAGTATATACCATGCCTCCTATGAAAGGCCTGTATTTCTATTCTGTTACGTTTCTTTTTATCCATCATATTAGCATTAGTAGTCAGAGTCTATTAGGGTATGTGTTAGTGTCAGGGATCATTATTTCAAATGAAAATAGAAAAATGAATCTAATGTGTATGCAAATATGTGCTACACAAAAATCTTGCCATTCTCATCCAGAACAATTCCTTGACATTTACTTTGCTCCAAGTAAGACACAATTAGTGGAGAGGAGTTCGAAAACCTGTGATTACATATGTGGAACTGAAAATGTTCAGGAGTTCACAACATTGGAGGTGGTAGAGCAGTTTCCAAAAGTAAGGGAGAGGTTAAACACTCCACAAACTTGGAGCTCTTCTGGCCTAAAGACTCTTTGAGAAAATGCCTCTCAGGTTGGGCACATGAAATATATGAAGTTGTCAGGAGATTTAGCTTCCTTTGTTGTGACACCATCAAATGTGGGTCTGCATCTATGTGACCTGGAGGAAATGGTTCCTTATTTTCTAATGAACATGAGACAGCAGTTCTGAATTCTCTTTTTCTTGGTAAACTGTGGCCACTGGGAGTTAAGTTTCTCCCCGTGTGGTCTGTGAAGCCGTTTGGTCATCCTCCATTTTCGTGGTGTTTCTTACTGCTGCACTGGGAGTTTGGAATTGGCTTAATGAAATACAAGTAGTTCAACTGGCACACAATTCTGGAGGAAGCTCTGTCACGTGTGATTGGTCAGGGTCTTCAGGAGAATTTTCAAAACATGGATCTATCCCACATAGCTTTCCCCCTTGACTATAGCAACCGAATTCTGAACATTGCCCTGAATCATCTCAATATAACAAGATGCCTTTACATATAAGGGTCTGCTGCCTGCACCATGTCAGTCACAAGTATTTTGGAAGCCAATGGCCGATCCATGTGGTCCCACAACAGATATTTATTCACAACCATATAGTCCACTGCTCTAGCCCCAATACTCAGCAGGCTCCAACTTATGACATCTCGGTTCTATACCATTTTCATGACAACCAGTCAATCAAGGAACTGTCTGGTACACTCATGATCAGCAACAGGACATCCAAAGTTTCTCCAGTGCCACCTGGTCATGGGAATATTAAAAATTTCATGGTATTTATGTAGCCATTTTTCAAGGATGATGTTGGAGGCACTGTGGGTTTCAATTCATTCAGGAACCATTAAATGGTGAGTAAGCTCATTTCAATGAAAGCTCTGGAGAACTCTCACAGACAAGGCTTCCCAAAGAGTGGCCAGAAGGTCACATGAAGCCAGGCTCATTGAGGTCTACAATGTGAGGTACATGTGTGTTTTGAGTGTCAACTATGACTTCCAAGTCTTTCAGTAAAAAAATCATGTGTTATCCTGGCTGAGATTCCCAGTGCTCAGTGGAAAGCCACCCTGGGCCTAGATCTCAGTTTCCAAGGGCTAATCTCATGTGTGGCCTCCTATAATCCCAACACAATTCATGGCAATACTTCTCTCAGGTGATTTCCAGAACTCAGGCTCTAAGGAGTATCAGAGCAGAGTTCAAGCCCTGGTGGACCAAGTCATCTCTTCCAACCGCCACACAAATGACCACAATTAAAACCAAAACACTCCTACATGGCCCTCATCTTCTTCCATAAAGACACTCATCATAACATATGGCTGGAGGTTTCCATGAGGGGCACAGCCCAAGACAGTGTCCAAAATAAGCTCCCTTGCCCCTCATTTGCCTAAAGTCAGGGTGGCTTGGACACCCTTCTTCTGAACCAGGAGTGATCTGTAAGGGTAAAAGAAATTGAAATTAAAGTGTTAAAGTTAAAGTGTAAAAGACCGGGTGTTGTAAAGTTTCTAATCTTCAAGGCCTGGTTTAAAATGTAAAGGACCAGGTATTTTTAAGTTTCCATGCTACACGCAAAACCTGAAATTCCTGTAAATTGTTGGACAATTTCTGGACTGCCCAGTAAATATTCCCCCTGACCGCCTGGTTGTTTAATAACCTAGGACCCTGTGTGGCCTACCACATATGCATCGCAGGGCCTAAATCAATCAATTTCAATGTGTACCCCGCTTTAGAATTGACCTATCACTCCCGCCTGACGTGTTCAAGCCAATGAATGAACTAATCATGTTTAGGATTTGTTGTTTCATTTTCTGACAGTGTATGATGATTTGCTAAAGGAGACTGTGATATATGTAAAGTCTCACACTCCCCAAATTGTGTACTTAAGCACTGCTCAACCCCTGCTCGGGGATCTGGGCTGCTCTCCCTTCTTGAGTGAGCACAGAGCACCAGCATGCTGGATTGGATCCTCAATAAATGTCTTTTGCTGTTGCATGAGCCTTGGTCTCATACATGAACATGAATGAAATTAAGGAGTGTATAATAAGACACATATATTTCATATTTTGAATAATCTATAGAGTGTAGATTTTTCACAAAACACATACAGAGGTATTAAAAAGTAGCAATATATATGCCAATCAAAATTCATCATGAAATACATATCATACACAGATCCAAAAATCTTTATTTTACTGAACATGGATTTATGTGTAATGTTGTTCAACTAGGAAGCTCACGCAAATGTTGAATTTTCAGTTCCTACAGCGTTTAGGAGGAGTGATCTCTTCTCAAAATTTGTATCTGCCTAGTCAGCCACCTCACAATAATGTACGTGTGGTACCAGGTAGGATTCTATTTGTGCATATAAAAATACATGTGCTGAATAGGCAACAGAGAAAGGGAGACAGGAATTCACATATCTGATACCTTTCAAAACACATGGAGAACTATTTCAATTAAACATTAACCAGATTTTTAACAACTACCCTGTATCATGCAAAAGGCAAGTCCAACTATACACTATGCCTCCTCTGAATTGCTTGTATTTCTATTCTGTTTGGGTTATTTTTCTCCATCATATTAGCATTAGTAGTCAGAGTCTAGTAGGGTATGCTTTAGTGTCATGGATTCAGTAATTCAAATGAAAATAAAGGAAAATGAATCCATTGTTTACGCAAATATGCACTACAAAAAATCTTTCCACTCTCATTCAGAGCAATGCCTTGACATTACCTTCACTCCAAGTAAGACACAATTAGAGGACAAGAGTTAGAAAATCTGTGAATACATATCTGGAATGGAAAATGCTCAGGAGTTCACAAGCTTGGACATTTTAGATGAGTTTTCAAAATTAAGGGACAGGATAAACAGTCCACAATCATGGAACTCTGCTGGCCTAAAGACTTCTTGAGAAACTGCCTCTGAGGTTGGGCACTTGAAATATATTTTCTTTTCAGGAGCTTTAGCTTCCTTTGTAGTGATACCATCAAAGATGGGTCTTCATTTATCTGACCTGGAGGACATGGTTTCTTATTTTCCAAAGAACATGAGGCAGCAGTGCTCAATCCTACCTTTGAAGGTAAACTGTGGCCACGGAGGGCTAAGTGTCTCCCCGTCTTGACTGTGAAGCCAATTGGTCATCCTTCAATTTTCGTGGTGTTTCTTGCTGCTGCACTGGGCTTTTGGTATTTCCTTCATGAAATACAAGGAGTTCAACTGGGACACAGTGCTGGAGCGAGTTCTGTCACGTGTGGAGGGTCAGGGTCTACAGGAGAATTCACCAACCAGGCTTCTATCGCACATAACTTGCAACATTGTCCATAGCAAACTGATTCTGAACATTGTCCTGAAACCTTTCCTTATAACAAGATGCCTTTACATATAAGGGTCTGCTAGCTGCACCATGTAAGCCACAAGCCATTTAGAAGTTAATGGCAGACTCACATGGCCCAACCACAGATATTTTATTATACACCTGCACACCACAGCTCTGGGCCCACTTCTCAGCACTCTCCAACTTACTTACATCTCTGTTCTACACAATTTTCGTGAAACCCAGTCAGTCAAGGCACTGTCTGGTACACTCATGATCAGCAACAATACATCCAAAGGTTCTCCAGTGCCACCTGGTCAGGGGAATTTTAAGGTATTTATGGAGCAATTTTTCAAGGATGAAGTTGGAGGCACTGTGGGTTTCAATTCATTCAGGAACCATTAAATGTTGAGGAACCTCATTTCAATGAAAGCTCTAGAGAACTCTCACAGGTAAGGCTTCCCAAAGAGTGGCCAAAATATACATATATTTCATATTTTGAAAAATCTTGACAGTGTATATCTATATCTATATCTATATCTATATCTACACACACACACACACACACAAACACACACAGACATTAAAAACTAGCAATATATATGCCAATCGAAATTCATCATGAAATATATATCATCCACGTATTCAAAAATATTCATTTTACTGAACATGGATTTATGTATAATGTTGTTCAACTAGAAAGCTCACCCATAGGTTGAATTTTCAGTTCCAACAGCGTTTAGGAGGACTGAACTTTTCTCACAATTTGTATCTGCCAAGTCAGCCACCTCAGAAGAATATATGTGTGATACAAGGTACAATTCTATATGTGCATATAAAAATATATGTGCTGAATAGGATACAGAGAAATGGGGGAGACAGGAATTCACATATTTGATAAGTTTAAAAATACATGGACAACTCTTTCAACAAAATAATTGACTAGATTTATAACTCCTACCCTATATAATGGAAAAGGCAATTCCAACGGTACACCGTGGCTCCTCTGATGTGTTTGTATTTCTATTCTGTTTGGGTTACTTTTCTCCATCAAGTTAGGATTAGTTGTCAGAGTCTTGTAGGGTATGGGTTAGTGTCAGGGATTCAGAATTTCGAAAGGAAAATTGGAAAATGAATCCAATGTGTATGCAAATATGTGCTACACAAAAATCTTCTGACTCTCATCCAGAACAATGCCTTGACCTTAACTTCGTCCCAAGTAACACATGTAGAGAAGATGAGTAAGAAAATCTGTGAGTACATATCTGGAATTGAATATGCTCAGGAGTTCACAACCTTGCAGGTAGAAGGGGAGTTTCCAAAAGTAAGGGACAATGTAAACACTCCACAAACATGGAGCTCTGGTATCCTAATGACTTCTGGAAAAACTGCCTCAGATGTTGGGCTCTTGAAATATATGTTGTTGTCAGGAGCTTTAGCTTCGTTTGTAGTGAGACCATAATAGCTGGGTCTGCATCTATGTGACCTGGAGTAGATGCTTTCTTATTTACCAATGAAAATGAGGCAGCATTGATGAATTCTCTCTTTCTGGGTCAACTGTGGCCACTTGGGGCTCAGTGTCTCCTCATGTGGACTCTGAAGCCATTTGATCATCCTCCAATTTTTGTGAAGTTTTTTGCTGCTGCACTGGGAGTTCAGTATTTGCTTCACGAAATACAAGGAATTTAACTGGGACACAGTGCTGGAGGGAGTTCTGTCACGTGTGGTGGAACAGGGTCGCAGGAGAATGCACAAACCAGGCTTCTTTCCAACATAGCTTGCCACCTTGACCATAGCAACCTGATTCTGAACATTGCCCTGAAACTTATCCATATAACAAGAATCATTTACATATAATGGTCTGCTGGATACACCATGTCAGTCACAAGGCATTTGGAAGCCATTGGCAAATCCAGATAGAAGCACCACAGATGTTTTATCTCACACATGCCAACCTTTGCTCTAGGTCCACTATTCAGCAGGCTCCAACTTACTGGCATCTCTGTTCTACACCATTTTCGTGAAACCCAGCCAATCAAGGCACTGTCTGGTACACTCATGATCACCAACAGGATATCCAATGGTTCTCCACTGCCTCCTAGATATGGGAATTTCAAAAATTTAATGGTATTTATCGAGCCCATCTTTCAAGGTTGAAGTTGGAGTCACTGAGTGTTTCATTTAATTCAGTAATCATTAAATGGTGAAGAAGCTCATTTCAATGAAAGCTCTGGAGAACTCTAACTGCTAAGGCTTCTAAAAAAGTGGCCAAAATGCCACATGAAGCTAGGCCCATTGAAGTCTACAATGTTAAGTGCATTTGTGTTTTGACTCTCAACTATGGCTGCCAAGTGTTTCAGAATAAAATTATGTGATACCCTGGCTGAGATTCCCAGTGCTCTGTGGAAAGCCACCCTGGGAATAGATCTCTGTTTCCAATGGCGACTCCCATGTGTGGCCTCCTAATATCCCAACAGAATTCATGGCAATACTTCTCTGAGGTCATTTCCAGGACTCAGTCTCTATGGGGTATCACACCAGAGTTCAAGGCCAGGTGGACCCAGTCATCGCTTCCAACTGCCACACAAATAACCACAGTTAAAACCAAAACACTCCCACATGGCCCTCATCTTCTTCCATATAGACACTCCTCATAATCTCTGGCTGGATGTTTCCATGAGGGGCGCAGCCCAACACAGTGTCCAAATAAGCTCGCTTGCCCATCATTTTCCTAAAGTCAGGGTGGATTGTACACCCTTCCTGTGAACCAGGAGGGATCAAATATGCCTTCCAGTAATACTGCTCTGCTTCTCCAATTTGAGGCCTACTGACTGTCGGTATAGATTTTTTATGTGATGTGGAGTCATGAGAAAACACAAGCATGTATGCAATTGCCTTTGCAGGGCTTTGAAGAACTCATTTGATTCAAAGGATCCCTATTCTCACTTGATGGTGGTAAGGAACCTAACAGAGGAAGGCGAGAGACTTCATCAACAATGACTGATCTTTTTCCCATTTTGGTTTTGGATGCACACATGGGATCATTCTTTAGATCCATCAGGTGCTGAGAACCTAAGCCACAGCCTAACACAGGGCCAAGAGACTGATTCAGACACATCCATTTCCAAAGCAATTAACAAAGAGCCACAGGTGATGCCCATTTAATTCCATTTTAAAACTGTTTTCTTCAGGCTTCACAAACTGTGTCCTGAGGCCAAGACCTTCCTCACATTCAGGGGAAGAGAAGAATTGGTTAGCAAAAGGCCCAAAGCAGAGTTTCTCCACTGAGGCTTTCCTGGTCACACAGATATCTGAGTTTTTTGAGATGCTAGCCATTCCCTTTAGCTATCCACTACATGGCCTTGTCACAGAGCTTGGAGGTGGTACATATCTTGGACACAAAACCATGAGCCTATTCTGGAGAGTGGCCAGATTTAGGAAGAAAACAGGAACTTAGGAAATTAGTAGGTGTTTTCCATCCATAAGGGAAGCCACAGTCCATTCATCAATTGGGCAGGATGAATGCTGGGAAGGATTCTACTAAACAGGACACATCCATTGATGAATTCTCTTTTCAAATGTCGACAACCACGGACACAGTGGGATACACAGACATAGAAACACTCACTTTGTGAAACGACTTACTAGGAACAGTCCACTCCAAACCAAACAAACCACCTTTTTTACCTATTCTTAGAACATGAGACAAAACCACAAACTCACACTCACACCCACAAAGGCACCTCCTTCCCCCAAAGAGGTCTGTGACAATCCGGAGTGTCCTCTGACTTGTGGGCCTTATTATGTTCCCTGAAATGTCCTCTCCTGTCTCAGATCTGGTCTCCTTGGCCAAATCTGCGAAGTGGTCAGGAGCCAGCTGTGAGCAACTACCTGCTTTCTCAGGAAAGGCCCCTCTTCTGAGCTCTCCTGAAATTTGGCCATTCTCACATCAGTAGGTACCAAGAAAGACTGACTCTGTTCATTGTAAATCCAAATAAGTGAGCCCACTGGGAATGGTACTGGGACTGCCTCTGGTTGCCTGGCTTCCTGGATCCCAAGTTCAGAGAGTTCTATCACCAAGGAAGTGAGGAAGGTCACCTCCTTTGTGAACTGAATGAGGTCACTGCTTTGGAAACCACTTTGTCCTAAAATTTGCTTCCAAGGTTCCCATGAGATGGAGGCTGCCCCTATTTCCTGTGATACTTTCACAACTGAGAATTGTATATCAACCATAGGCAGCCGGGAACAGCTGTCCACACTGGCCTGGTTTGGTCCATCTTCTCTACATTAAGAAGAGTGAGGCTGATTCTGACACATCCCTTCATCCTGACCGGGTTGTTTGCCATGGAAGATGACTTTTGCTCTCTCAGGTCCTTCATAGCTGCCTAAATCTTCTCCAGGGATCATTTCTGCATGGAACTTTGAGGTTCTCAGATGTGGAAGATCCCCTACATTCCTGTATTGGAAGACCAATTCTGTCCCTCCTCTTCTGTAAAGTTAGATTGAGGGAACATTGTATGGTTAAGGTTAATAACAGGTTCCATTTTGGTTAGGAATCATTCTCTGGGATGAATAATGGTATTGGGATTTTGCGATATTTTCAAGAATATATAGGTGAAATATAAGTATGAAAAAAGAAATCTAGGTAATTTTTGAAGGACAGAAGGGAATTGGCCCCATGATTGGGATTCTTAGCTTTCAATTATGTTCTGCACAGGTGTCTCAGATAAATTGATATACAGTGGCATAGGATCTTGTCTTTTGGATGATTGAATGTCGAAGAGAACATCTGGTCCAAAAGGGATAGTTGGTGGATTAGGAAGATATTCGGTAGGTTTAGAATGAAGAGTGTGTATAGAATTTGGACCAAAAGATCTTTAGCAATAGGGTTTTGGGTAGAGACTGAAAGTAAATGTCAGCACATGTGAAGAGTCAGTCACAGTGATAAACTGGGGAAAAAATACAGGAAATCAGATATCAATAGAGACATTAGGAAATCAGGACAAGTATAAAGTGAGTGATAGGATTAGAAATTTTCAACAGGGTTGAAGTTGAATATGTAATTTCAGGAAGAAACAAATATGTAGTCACCAATAGGATTCACTTTGAGAGCATTAGGCAACCTGGATATGGATTTTTTTTTTAATCCATGCTCACTTTCCATTTAGGATTTGGTACAATCATAAGTGTGACCTTGCTTTTTGTTTCCACAATATTACTGTGATTAATGTATATATAGATCAGATGACATGAGTATTTCTTCCACCATTTCTGGGAGGAATATTGTGAAGACATATAATTTAGTATTGTGGGTACAAATAGGTATAGGCTGTGTTATACGAATATAGAGATAATGCATGAATAGACCATACTGTGAATAAATAATATAACTGGTTCCAAATTTAAATAATGGATTGAATTGATATCTGGATATATACTGGAAAACTTATATTGATATTCATACAATCATTCGTACCAGTTATACATCTAATGGTAATATTAGTGTTATGGTTTATCATGAAGTGTCTGTGAGTTTTGCTTCTAAAATGATTATGGAAATCAAAAATAATGTGCTTGGAAAGAAGTCTCATTAAAACAACAGTCAAGAAACCTGGGGGAAAACATATGTTCTGAAGCAGGAAGCAATTGAAAGTGAAAAAAAATCCTATGAATTTGTGAATTTGTGAATGAAAAATGTATTCTATTATGTGCAAAAACTGAAGAAATATTAATGTACCAGTTTTGAATAAAAATGAACGTCAAAGTACATATCATGTCCCATAGGAATCTACTTGCATTGATGTTAAACTGAGTCATTTACTGTAGCAATATTAGGATTTGTATGCACCATTCACTGAAGTTAGCTTTCAGTACTAGGAAACAAATATATATTTCAGGTGTATTAATATTCCAGAGAATATTCTTATGAAAAGTTTAATAAAAATCCACATTCATTAACATCAATGAATTTAGGGAGTATATAATAAGACACATACATTTCATATTTTGAAAAATCTGGAGAGTTTATACATATATATATGCACACACACACACACACACACACACACATATACATTAAAATGTAGCAATATAAATGCCAATCGAAATACATCATGAAATATATATCATCCACAAATCCAAAAATCTTCACTTTTCTGAACATCAATTTAAGTATAATGTTGTTCAACTAGGAAGCTCACCCATAGTTTGTTTTGTAAGTTCCAACGGCATTTAGGAGGAGTGATCTCTTCTCACAATTTGTATTTGCCAAGTCAGCAACCTCACAAGTATCTACGTGTGATACCAGGTAGGATTCTATATGTGCATATAAAAATACATGTGCTGAATAGGGTACAGAGAAATGGAGACAGGAATTCTCATATTTGTTAACTTTAAAAACACATGGAGAAGGGAGGGGCAGAGCCGCCAACCGCACCTGTAAGATAGGCAGACCTGCGAGCCACCGGTAGAACAGGCCTAGCGGCCCGCAATCGTACAAAACACATCGCCCTGGTTGGGGGTTGGGCAGAGCCGCTGCGCGCCTGCAAGAAACGCGGACATGCGACCCACAGGGAGAACAGGCCCAGCAACCCGAGGAGGGGCAGAGACACCCCTTGCAACTTCTAGATAGGTGAACCTGTGACCCACCGGCAGAAGAGGCCCAGCTGCCTTCAGAGGGGCAGAGCCGGCCCCCGCGCCTGCGAAGTAGGCAGACCTGCGAACACCGACAGACCAGGCGCTAGGCCCCGCCACGGTGCTAGACACATAACCAGGTTTGGGGAGGGGCCGAGCCACTGCCCATGCCTGGAAAGCAGGTGGACCTCTCACCCTCTGGCAGAACAGACCCAGCAACCTACCAGCCTGGTAGATATATCGCCCCGGTTTAGGGAGGGGCAGAGCTGCCACTCGTGCCTGCAATGTAGACAGCCCTGCAATCCACAGACAGAAGAGGCCCAGCGGCATGCGGAGGGGCAGAGCCGACACCTGCGCCTGCGAGGTAGGTGGACCTGTGACCCACTGGCTGAACAGGAGAAGCGCCCGAAGAGGGGTAGAGCAACTGCCCGCTCCTGCAAGGTAGGCGGACAGGCTACCGACCGGCAGAACAGGTCCAGAGGGCTGCTGGTGTGGTAGGCACATTGCCCCAATTGGAGGAGGGGCAGAGCCACCGCCCACACATGTGAGGGAGACTTTTCATGAATACAATAGCAATATAAACATTTAGGGGTAAAATTCAATAACACAAAAGTTCCACCAAACAGAAAAAAACGCGAACAGTAGGAAAAGACAAGGAAAAAAAGGACCACAAGCAATGCAGGTCAACTCAACATTAGAAGAGGTAATATCTGCAGCAGATGGAATGTCAGATAAAGAATTTAGGATATACTTGCTTCCGATGATCTGAGTCAACAGGGAGACATTAGACAGCAAAATCAGACAATGAAAGATCACTTCAACGATAAATTACATAAACAAATCCAAGAAGCAAAAGATCAACTATACAGGGAGATAGAGGTTATAAAAAAAAAAAAAACAGAAATCATAGAAATGCAGGAAGCAATAAACCAACTTAAAAACTCAATTGAGAATACTACCAGCAGAGTAGATCACGTAGAAGATAGAACATCAGACAATGAAGACAAAGTATTTCAACTTGAAAAGAACATAGACAGCTAAGCAAGACTGTTAAGAAACCATGAGCAGAAAATCCAAGAAATATGGGATAACATGAAGAGACCAAACTTAAGAGTAATTGGGATACAGGAAGGTATACAGGTGCAAAACAAAGGAATGAGCAATCTATTCAATGAAATAATATGAGAAACCTTCCCAGACATGAAGAATGAGACAGAATCCCAAATCATAGAAGCCTACAGGATGCCGAATGTGCAAAATCATAAGAGATAAAGACCTAGACATATTATAATGAAGATGCCAAACATACAGAATAAAGAGAGAATTTTAAAAGCTACAAGAGAAAGGAAGCAGATTACATTTAGGGGTAAACCAATCAGGATAACAGCTGATCTTTCAACACAGACTCTGAAAGCTGGAAGATCCTGGAATAACATTTTTCAAACACTGAAAGAAATTGGGTTCCAACCAAGAATTGTGTATCCAGCGAATTTAAGCTTCAGGATGGAAGATAAAATTAAAACCTTCCATGATAAACAAAAGTTAAAAGAATTTGCAGCTAGAAAACCCTTTCTTCAAAAGATCCTTGGCAAAACATTATAGGAAGATGAAATGGAAAATAACAATGAAAACCAACAGTGGGAGGTAGTACAGTAAAGGGGGGAAAAATAATCAAAGAGGAAAAAAAAACATGGTTAGTAACATAAATAAACAAATATGGCTGGAATAACAACCCATATCTCAATAGTAACCCTAAATGTTAATGGCTTAAACTCACCAATTAAGAGACACAGGCTAGTAGAATGGATCACGAAAGAAGACCCAACAATTTTCTGCCTGCAGGAGACGCATTTGATAGGAAAAGAGAAACATAGACTGAAGTTGAAAGGTTGGGAGAAATCATATCACTCATATGGACTTCGGAAACAAGCAGGAGTGTCCATACTCAGATCAAATAAAATAGATGTCAAGCCAAAGTTAAGCAAAAGGGATAAAGAGGGACACTACATACTGCTCAAGGGAACCATACACCAACAAGACATAACAATCATAAATATATATGCCCCAAACAATGGTTCAGCTATGTTCATCAAAAAAACTCTTCTCAAGTTCAAGAGTGTGATAGACCACAATACAATAATCATGGGTGACTTCAACACACCTCTCTCACTACTGGACAGATCTTCCAAACAAAAGTTGAATAAGGAAACTATTGAACTGAATAACACAATTAATAACATAGACTTAATAGACATATATAGAATATACCACCCAACATCAAGCAGTTACACTTTTTTCTCAGCAGCACATGGATACCTCTCAAAAATAGATCATATATTATGTCACATGGCAACTCTTAGACAATATAAAGGAGTATAGATAATACCAGGCATCTTATCTGATCATAATGGAATGAAACTGAAAAATCAACAATAAAAGAAGGAAGGAAACTTCATGCATCACTTGGAGAATGAACAATACGTACTGAATGATCAATGGGTTATAGAAGACATCAAGGAGGAAAATAAAAAAATTCTTAGAGATAAATGAAAAAGACAGACGGAACATATCAGAATCTATGGGACACATTGAAAGCAGTTCTAAGAGGAAAATTCATTGCTTGGAGTTCTTTCCTTAAAAAAAGAAAAAAAACAACAAATAAATGATCTCATAGTTCATTTCAAAATCCTAGAAAAAAAAGAGCAAAACAACAGCAAAAGAAGTAGAAGGCAAGAAATAATTAAAATCAGAGCTGAAATTAATAAAATCAAAACAAAAGAATCAATTGAAAAATTTGACAATACTAAAAGTTGAAAAATAAATAAAATTGACAGACTCTTAGCCATGTTAACAAAGAGAAGAAGAGAGAGAACTCAAATTACTATCATACTGGATGAAAATGGCAATATCACAACAGACACTTCTGAAATACAGAAGATAATCAGAAATTATTTTGAATCCTTATACACCAATAAATTAGAAGATAGTGAAGGCATTGATAAATTTCTTAAGTCATATGATCTGCCCAGATTGAGTCAGGAGGATATAGACAACCTAAGCAGACCAATATTAATTGAGGAAATAGAGGAAACCATCCAATGACTACCAACTAAGAAAAGAACAGGACTGAATGGGTATACAGCAGAGTTTTTCAAAACCTTTAAAGAGGAACTAATACCAGTACTTTTCAAGATATTTCAGGAAATAGAAAAAGAGAGAGAACTTCCAAATTCATTTTAGGAGGCCAATATCACCCTGATTCATAAAACAGACAAAGACACTTCAAAGAAACAAATCTACAGACCAATATCTCTAATGAACCTAGATGCAAAAATCCTCAATAAAATTCTGGCGAATCAGATACAAAAACATATTTAAAAAATTGTGCAACATGATCAAGTAGGATTCATCCCTGGGATACAAGGCTGGTTCAATATACGGAAATCAATAAATGTTATTCACCACATCAATAGACTTAAAAATAAGAACCATATGATCACCCCAATAGATGCAGAAAAAGTATTCAACAAAGTACAGCATCCCTTTATGTTCAAAACTCTAGAAAAACTAGGGATAACAGGAACATACCTCAATATTGTAAAAGCAATCTATGCTAAGCCTCAGGCTAGTATCATTCTGAATTGTGAAAAAATTGAAAGCATTCCCTCTAAAATCTGGAACAAGACAGGGATGCCTTCTCTCACGACTTCTGTTCAACATAGTTCTCGAAACACTGGCCAGAGAAATTAGACAAATGAAAGAAATTAAAGGCATAAAATTAGGAAAAGAAGAACTTAAATTATCACTATTTGCAGATGACATGACTCTATACAAAGCAGACCCAAAAGGGTCTACAAAGAAACTATTAGAGTTAGTAAATGAATTCAGCAAAGTGGCATGATATAAAATCAACAATCATAAATCAAAGGCATTCCTGTATATCAGCAACAAATCCTCTGAAATGGAAATGAGGACTACCACTCCATTCAGAATATCCTCAAAATAAAAATAAAATACTTGGGAATCAACGTAACAAAAGATGTGAAAGACTTACACAATGAAAACTACAGAACAATAAAGAGAGAAATAGAAGAAGATCTTACAAGATGGAAAAATATACCCTGTTCATGGATAGGCAGAATTAACATCATCAAAATGGCGATATTACCAAAAGTTCTCTATAGGTTTAATGCAATGCCAATCAAAATCCCAAGGGCATTTCTTGTAGAAATAGATAAAACAATTATGAAATTCATATGGAAAAATACAAAACCCAGTATATCAAAGACAACTCTAAGCAGAAAGTGTGAATCAGGCGGTATAGCGATACAAGTCCTCAAATTATACTACAGAGCAATAGTAACAAAAAGAGCATGGTACTGGTACCAAACCAGGTGGGTGGACCAAGGGTACATAATAGAGGACACAGAAATCAATCCACAAAATTACAGCTATCTTATATTTGATAAAGGAGCTAATAGCATGAAATGAAGGAAGGATAGCATCTTTAAAAAATGGTGCTGGAAAAACTGGAATTCCATATGTAACAAATGAAACTGAATCCCTTTCTCTCTCCATGCACAAAAGTTAACTCAAAATGGATCAAGGAGCTTGATATCAAATCAGAGACACGGCATCTGATGGAAGAAAACTTTGGCTATGATCTACATACTGTGGGGTCGGGCTCCAAATTCCTCAATAGGACACCCATAGCATAAGAGTTAATACCTAGAATCTACAAACTGGACTTACTCAAACTAAATAGATTTTTCTCAGAAAAAGAAACAATAAGAGAGGTAAAAAGGGAGCCTACACCCTGGGAACAAATCTTGACTCCTCACACTTCAGATAGAGCCCTAATATCCAGAGTTATACAAAGAAATCAAAAAAATTAACAATAAGAAAATGAATTACCCAATCAACAAATGGGCCAAGGACCTGAACAGACACTTCTCAGAGGAGGACATACAATCAATCAATAAGTACATCAAAAAATTCTCACCATCTCGAGCATTCACAGAAATGCAAAACAAACCCACCCTAAGATACCATTTCACTGCAGTAAGCTTAGCAGCCTTTATGAAGTCAAACGACAACAAGTTCTGGCGAGGATGTGGGGAAAAGGGTACACCTGTACATTGCTGGTGGGACTGCAAATTGGCGCAGCCAATTTGGAAAGCAGTATGGAGATTTCTTGGAAAGCTGGGAATGGAACCACCATTTGACCCAGCAATTCCCCTTCTCGGTCTAATCCCTATAGACCCAAAAAGAGCATGCTACATGGACACTGATAAATCTATGTTCATAGCAGCACAATTCACAATAGGAAGACTATGGAACCAACCTAGATGCCCTTCAATAGATGAATGGATTAAAAAAATGTGGCATTTATACACAATGGAGTATTACTCTGCATTAAAAAATGACAAAATCATACAATTTGCAGAGAAATGGATGGCATTAGAACGTATTATGCTACGTGAAGATAGCCAATCACTAAAAAACAAATGCCAAATGTTTTCTTTGATATAAGGAGAGTAACTGAGAACAGAGTTGGAAGGAAGAGCATGAGAAGATGATTAACATTAAACAGGGGTGAGAGGTGGGAGGGAAAAGGAAAGAGAAGCAAAATTGCATGGAAATGGAAGGAAACCCTCATGGTTATACAAAATTAAATACAAGATGAAGTGAGCAGAAAGGGGACGAAAACAAGGGGAAGAAATGAATTACAGCAGATGGGGTACATTGAGAGGATTGGAGGGGAGGGGATGGGAGATAGTAGAGGACAGGAAAGGCAGCAGAATACAACAGACACTAGTATAGCAATATGCAAAACAGTGGATGTGTAACTGATGGGATGCTGCAATCTGTATACGGGGAAAAATGGAAGTTCATAACCTACTTGAATCAAAGTGTCAAATACGACATGTCAAGAACTATGTAATGTTTTGAAGAACAAACAATAAATATCAAAGGAAAAAAACACATGGAGAACTATTTCAATTAAAAATTGACTAGGTTTATAACACCTACACTTTATCATGCAAAAGGCAAGTCGGACTATACACCATGCCTCTTCAGAACTGCTTGTTTTTCTATTCGGTTTGGGTCATTTTTCTCCATCATATTAGGATTAGTAGTCAGAGTTTTGTAGGGTACGTGTTAGTGTCAGGGATTCAGTTTTTGGAATGGAAAATTGGAAAATGAATCCAATGTGTATACAAATATGTGCTACACAAAAATCTTCCCACTTTCATCCAGAACAATGCCTTGACGTTACCATCTCCCCAAATAAGAAACAATTAGAGGAGAAGAGTTAGAAAATCTGTAAATACATATCTGGAATGGAAAATATTTAGGAGGTCACAAACTTGGAGGTGGTAGAGGAGTATCCCAAAGTAAGGTACAGGGTAAACACTCCACAAATATGGAGGTGTGCTGGCCTAAAGACTTCTAGAGAAACTTCCTCTGAGGATGGGCACTTGAAATATATGTTGTTGTCAGTAGCTTTAGCTTCCTTTGTAGTGAGATCATCAAAGCTGGGTCTCCATCTATGTGACCTGGAGGACATTCTTTCTTGCTTTCCAATGCACATGAGGCAGCAGTGCTGAAATCTCTCTTTGTATGTAAACTGTGGCCACTGGGGTCTAAGTGTCTCCCCGTGTGGACTGTGAAGCCTTTTGTTCATCCTCCATTTTTCGTGGTGTTTCCTGCTGCAGCACTGGGAGTTTGGTATTTGCCTCATGAAATACAAGGGGTTCAACTGGAACACAGTGCTGGAGGGAGTTTTGTCACTTGTGGTTTTTCAGGGTCTACAAGAGAATGCACCAACCAGGCTTCATTCCCACATAGCTTGCCCCCTTGTCTATAGCAACCTGATTCTGCACATTGCCCTGAAAACTATCAATTTAACAAGACACCTTTACATATAAGTGTCTGGTCACTGCACCATGTCAGTGACAAGCCATTTGGAAATCAATGGCAAATCCACATGGCGCAACCACAGATGATTCATCACACACCTGCACACCACAGCTCAGGGCTCACTACTCAGGAGGGTCCAACTTAATAGCATCTCTGTTCTACACCATTGTCATAAATCCCAGTCAATCAAGGCACTGTCTGGTACACTCATGATCAGTAAAAGTGCATCCAAATGTTCTCCAATACCATCTGGTCATGGGAATTTCAAAAATTTCTTGGTATTTATCTAGCCTCTTGGTAAATCCAAACAAGTGAGCCCACTTGGACTGGGACTGGGACTGGCTCTGGGTGCCTGGCTTCTTGGATCACAAAATTCAGAGATTTCCATCACCAAGGAAGTGAGGTGAGGTCACTTCCTTCAGAAAATGAATGAGGCCACTGTCTTGGCCACCACTTTGTCGTAACAGTTGCTTCCTAGTGTCTCAGGAAAAGGAGGCAGCCTCTATTTCCTGTGACACTTTCACAAGTTAGAATGGTATAGAAACATAGGCACCTGGGAACAGCTCTCCACACATGCCTGGTTTCATACATCATCCCTACATTAAGAAGAGATAGGCTGATTGAGACACATCCTTTCATCCTGATCGGGTGGTTTGCAAAGGAAGATGACTTTTGCTGTTTCAGGTCCTTCATAGCTGCCTACGTCTTCTGAAGGGATCATTTCTGCATGGATTTTGAGGTACTCAGCAGGTGAAAGATCTCCTAACTTCCTGTATTGTAATACTAACTTTGTCCCTGCTCTTCTGTAAAGTGAGATTGAGTGAACAATCTCAGTTTACAGAATGGTTAGGGTTAATAGCATGTTCGATTTGGGTTATGAATCATTTTGCTGGATGAATAATGATATTGGGAACCTGCGATATTTATAAGAATATGGAGGTGAAATATAAGTATGAAAACAGAAATCTAGGTAATATTTGAAGCCCAGAAGGACTTTGGGCCCTTGATTGGGATACATAGCTTAAATTATGTTCTGTGTGACCTTTGCATTTTGTGTCCAGAATATTACTGTGATAATATGTATATGTAGCTAAGGTGACATGAGTATTTCTTCCACCATTTCTGTGAGCAATATTTTGAAAACTTATAAATTAGTACTGGGGATACTAATAGGTTTACCCTGTTTTGATGAATATAGAGATGATGCATTAATAGACCCTACTGTGAATAAATTATATAACTGGTTCCAAATTTAAATAATGGATTGTATTGATATCTGAAAATATATAGGAAATCTTATATTGATATACATACATTCATTCCAACCAGTTATATATCTAATGGTAATGTTAGGGTTATCATTTATCATGAATAGTGTGTGAGTTTTGCTTCAAAAATGATTATGGAATCGAAAATAATATGTTTAGAAAGAAGTTTAGTAAAAAGACCAGTCAAGAAACATGGAGGAATATATGTCTTCCAAAGGAGGAAGTGATTGAAAGTGAACCAAATGTTTATAAATTTGTGAACTTGTGAATGAATGGATATATCTAATGATGTCCATAAACTGAAGAAATAATTACGTACCAGGTTTGAATAAAAATGAACTTTAACAAACACAATAGAAACATTAGGAATTCTGGAAAAGTATAGTTCGCAGTGAAAGGTTAATAAAATAAGTACTTGTCACTTTCTGTTTTTCAGTATGCTTAACAAAACACTGTTGAAATCTTGAGAACTTTTTGATAGTCTTATTCCCAGAATGTGCTGTCCAAAACTGCCAAACTGCAGAATGTACTCCCTCAACCGGTTGCACACAAACCGCTCACTTGCCCGGACCCATCAATAAACTTCCCCCCCTGCCCTCTCCTAGGAAAATATATAAGCTCTGCTTAAGCTGTTCTCAAGGCTCTCTGCTCTATTCAAGTGAGCTCTGAGCCCCAGCATGCTGGACCCCCAATAAACCCTTTGCTTTGCATGAGACAGTCTCTTGGTGGTCTCTTCACCCGATTGTCGCCGTGGACAAGCGACCCCAACGAACTCCTCTCGGGGTAAGTAAGGTGCCTCTTTCTGGTTTCAGGTTTCAGGTCACGGCTTGGCAAAATGGATGTCGATGAAGAGCGTGAGCTCTCTCCGATGGTGGCTGACAGTCATGTCACAGAGCCACAGGCCAAGTCCCTGGGGGACGTCATAGAGGACTCAGAAAATCGAGGAACAATAGTCTCCATGACTCAGTGATATTTTGTTTCAGATTCGGTATTGCCAACCCATCGGGTTTTGCCAACTACTCAGTCCTGGTCTCAGTGTTGGACTTCCATATCCTGTCTTTATTGTCTTGTCTTGTCTGTGTCATGTGTTGTTGCTTTTACTGTTTGTGTATCTTTCATTATGGGACAGAGCACTTCAATGCCTCTGTCTCTGACCCTTGTTCACTGCAACAAAGTTTGCTTAAGGGATCAGAATCTTTCTTTTTCAGTAAAATGCTGGACCTGGCAGACTCTCTGTGCCTCAGAATGGCTCACCTTTGGATTTGGATGGACCCTAGAAGGATCTTTCTACTTCCCACTAATTTAAAAAGTTAGAGATATTGTCTTTCAGCCAGAGCCACATAGATACCTGTGAAGACAGATGGACACTGCCTACCAACCCGGTGACGAGGGGAATCAACATCAATATCAAGAAAGAGACTTTGTCTACATTAGACGACATCAGGTGTCATCCCTGGAACCCTGCTGGAAGGGACCATAGCAGGTGCTACTTATAACCCCTACAGCAGTAAAGGTAGACAGAATCACTTCCTGGATCCATACCTCTCATCTCAAGCCTGTGCCCTGTCCAGACTCTGGCTGGAAACTGTAAAAGACTGGTAACGCTTTCAAATTGTGTATTTGCCATGTGGATAAGGCAATAGACTCTCCCCTTGACCACCAGTAGTCCTAATCCTCATCAGCCCATTCAGCAGCGATGGCTGATCACAAATCTTACAGGACAAGAAGTATGGTCTATCTCGCATACAGCCCACTTAGGGACGTGGTTGCCATCTCTCCACAGAAACATTTGTCATCTGGCTATAGGTCTTTTCCATTGGGATATCCCTGATGAAGTGGATCCCACTAAAATTCCATTAAATCCCTTCTCTACCATAGATAATGGAATCAAATATTATGGATGTAGGGACACGCGAGCCAGATGCAGGTTGGCTAGCCTAGATTACTATGTTTGCCCGGCGGACTATCAAAGCCACAAACAGTCAAGGCTGTGTTGGGGGAAAGCCGGCTTCTTCTGTAAGTCATGAGGATGTGAGCATACAGGGACTGCTTGATGGAACCCAAACTCCTCATCAAATTCTGTACACAACATTGGCCATATTACCAATTAGATAACCAAAATTGATGGCCCCCAGAGGGGTCTCTGGATCCTCAAATTCTGCGTGACCTTTTTAACTTCTGCAAGTGCTGAAAAGGGTAAAAGGAGATTCCCCTATGTGGAGGCCTTTTCCCTCCTTTGCTCACATCCTGAACTATGCTTCTCCAATAGATCCTCACCCTCAGCCTTCTGCTCCAGACTCTCTGCTCTTACTCTCACCTATGCAACCTGATTTCTCCCCTCCAATTACTAGATCAAAAACCCAAACCTCCGCCTGTTCTAAGACCATTGCCCCCTTCTTGAGGTAGCAGGTACTGAGGTACACCTCAACAAACTCACTCCTCTCTTTTTCTGTCATTGCCCGCACTGGGTCCCACCAGGTCCTCTTACTACCTAACACAAAGCCCAAACCAGCTGAGAAGAGCCCTCACACCCTTATCCAAGATGCAATGTAAATGGCCTTTAAAGTTGCTTTTTCATCACTGAAAACATGTTACTAAGTATTTAAAGTCCCTCAAATGCTTTTTGGGATACTAACTCCCATCTTACCCTCTGCTGTACCTGTTGTACTGCTCAAGATTTGTTCCTAGAAAAATCCAAAACCCCTTTTCCATTATTCTTTTACATTTCTCCTACCTCATTCTCAGATCCATGGAACTGCTCACAGCCATGCCTTCCCCGTCTTCCCCCTCTGTAGCAGGCCCACAGAAAAGTCTTAACTGACCTTCTCCAGAAATCTCCAACATAGCTGAATTTAGGAATTTCAGCAAAAGAGTCCCAATAAAAGATTTCTAAGTAGATAAAATTCCACTTTTCATGTTGCCCTATTCTACTTGGCCACTGGCTAAAAAAATCTGCAATCCTAAGCTAGACACCCCCATACTAATTTTTCACAAAATATGTGAACAAGGCCTTGGCCTTGAGCTGAGGCTTCACATTGATGGCTACATTTGTAAGATAAAGAAGTTACCAACTGGGCTCCATGGTAACAGTTGGCAGGGGGAAAAATAAAGGGAATATAAAGCTCTCCCTCACCCAGGTGTCCTTGGAAGGTTAACTTTCCCAGAACAGAGGAAAAAAAAAAAGACAAATGGCTTCTTGTGAACTTCTTAAGACTGTGAACTTCTGAGCCCCTTCCCTTATATGTTGGGTACAAAATTCTGAAACTACCTAAACTTGGGATTCCGGGGATTTAATTGATTACAACAGAAGTAATGCCCTCTGAATATGGTTGCAAACAAATAGGACTGTTTTCCTGTCTTTGGTACTATCTTAGGTGCCTTGCCTTGTCCATCCCTACAACAGTATAATTCTAAATACTTAAAACATTGTTTATGTTTTCATGAAGTGGTCAAAAGATGTGATTAATTGTGTAGTTGTGCAAATGTTTCCCAGAGTGCTCTATCATGACACAGGTTCATTTGAAGATCAAATAGGGGGGCATAAAACCTGGTTCCACTGGGAACATATATCCCTCACTTTCGCCATCCTATTAGGAATACATGTTGCTGCAGGGGTGGGCACAAGAACCACTGCCTTGGTCCATGGGACAAAACAAATGACCCAAATAGAAGCAGCAATAGGCCAAAACTTAAAGATATTAGAATCCTCCATCACAGCATTGCAGGAATCTTTAACCTATCTCTCTGAAGTTGTTTTACAGAACAGTCGAGGATTGGAATTTCTCTTCATGAGAGAAGAGGGCCTTTGTTTTGCATTGATGGAAGAATGTTGTTTTTATGCCAACCATACTGGAGTTGTAAAAAAATCTATGAGTAAATTAAAATGACGACTTGAAGAGCGTCAACGAGAGAGAGAGGCCCAAAAAGGGTGGTTTGAATCTTGGTTCACAAAGTCCCCCTGGTTAACTACGCATTTATCAACCCTGGCGGGTCCAATAATAATCCTCACATTATTGCTAACTATAAAACCCTGCTTGCTCAACCATGTAATTTATTTTCTCCAGGCTCAAATTGGACAAGTTAAACTAATGGTAATACCCCACTAGCAGACATGGAATGTGACACCACCCAATGATCATATTTATGATTAAAAGTAGCCAGAAAAAGAAGTGTCGAATGAAAGGTTAATAAAATATGTAGTTGTCACTTCCTGTTTTTCTGTACACTTAACAAAACACTGTTGAAATCTTGAGAAATTTTTGCCAATCTTGTTCCCAGAATGTGCTGTCCACAACTGCCAAACTGCAGAATGTACTCCCCCACCAGGTTGCATGCAAACTGAACACTCGCCCTGACACATCAATTAACTTCCCTCCCTGCACTCGCAAGGAAAAGTTTATAACATCTGCTTAAGCTGTTCTCAGGGCTCTCTACTCTTTTCAAGTGAACTCTGAGCCCCAGCATGCTGGACCCCCAATAAACCCATTGCTGTTACATGAGATAGACACTTGGTGGTCTCTTCTTCCGACGCTCGCCCGACCGTTACTTGGATGATTGAATGTAGAATAGAACATCCAGTCAAAAAGGGATAGTCGGTAGGATTAGGAATATAGTCCGCAGGTTTAGGAAGAAGAGTGAGTATAGGAATTGGACCAAAAGTTCTTTAGCAATAGGGTTTCGGTTAGAGAGTGAATGTAAATGTCAGCACATGTGAAGAATGAGTCACAATGATGAAATGCGGAAAATATGTAGGAAAGCAGATATCAATAGAGACATTAGGAAATCAGGCAAAGTACAAAGTGAGTGATAGGATTAGACATTATCAACAGGGTTGAGTTTCAATATATAATCTTAGGAAGAAACAAATATGTAGTCACCAATAAGATTGACATTTGAGAGCATTAGGCAACCTGGACATGGATGATTTTAGTAATCCATGTTCACTGTCCATTTAGGCTTTTGGGAGAATGCTAAGTGTGACCTTTGCATTTTGTGTCCAGAATACTACTGTGATAAAATGTATGTATAAATCAGTTGACATGAGTATTTCTTCCACCATTTCTGGGAGCAATATTTTGAAGATATACAAATTATTATTGGGCGTACACAGAGGTGTACCCTGTGTCTATGAATATAGAAGTAATGCATGAATTGACAATACTGTGAATAAATAATATAACTGATTCCACTTTAAATAATGGATTGATAGAATTGATATTTAAAAATATATAAGAAATCTTATATTTATATAGAATCATTCATTCCAATGAGTTATACATCTAATGGTAATATTAGGGTTATATTTTATCATGAAAGGTGTGTGAGTTCTGCTTCAAAAGTCAGTATGGAAATGGAAAATAATGTGTTTGGAAAGAAGTCTCATGAAAAGACCAGTCAAGAAACATAGAGGAATGCATGTGTTCTGAAGTAGGAAGTAATTGAAAGTGACAAAAATGCAAATAATTTTGCTAACTTGTGGGTGAAATATAAGTATGGAAAAAGAAATCTAGGTATGATTTGAAGCCAAGAAGGGCATTTGCCCCTTGAGTGGTTTAATTAGCTTTGACTTATGTACTGCACATGTGTCTCAGATAAAGCGATATACAATGGAACAGGAATTTGCACCTTGGATGATTGAATAACGAAGAGAACATCCAGTCAAAAAGGATTTGTCTCTAGGATTAGGAAGATAGTCGGTAGGTTTAGGAAGAAGATTGAGTATAGGATTTGGAAAAAAAGTTCTTTAGCAATAGGGTGTCGGGTAGAGATTGAATATATATGTCAGCACATGTGAAAAGTCAGTCACAATGATGAACTGGGGAAAATAGTAGGAAAGCAGATATCAATAGATATTAAGAAATCAGGCAAATTATAAAATGAGTCATAGGTTTAGACATTCTCAACAGGGTTGAGATTGAAAATGTAATCTTCAGAAGAAACACATATGTAGTCACCAATATGATTGACATTTGAGAGCATTAGGCAACCTGGACATGGATGAGTTTAGTAATCCATGTTCACTTTCCATTTAGGCTTTTGGGAGAATCCTAAATGTGACCTTTGCATTTTGTGTCCAGAATACTACTGTGATAAAATGTATGTATAAATCAGTTGACATGAGTATTTCTTCCACCATTTCTGGGAGCAATATTTTGAAGATATACAAATTATTATTGGGCGTACACAGAGGTGTACCCTGTGTCTATCAATATAGAGATAATGCATGAATAGACCATACTGTGAATAAATAATATTACTGGTTCCACTTTACATAATGGATTAAATTGATATCTGAAAGTATACAAGAAATCTTATATTGAAATACAATCATTCATTCCAACCAGTTTTATATCTAATGATAATATTAGGGTTATGGTTTATCATGACGGTTGTGTGAGTTTTGCTTCAAAATTGATAATGGAAATCAAAAATAATGTGTTTATAAAGAAGTCTCTTAAAAAGAGCAGTCAAGAAACATGGAGTAATCCATGTGTTCTGAAGCAGGAAGTGATGGAAAGTAAAACAAATGCGTATAAATTTGCTAAATTGTGGATGAAATATACATCCTATCATGTGCATAAACTGGAGAAATAGTAATGTACCAGTTTTGAATGAAAATGAACGTCAAAATACACATTATATCCCATAGGAATCTTCATGCATTGATGTTAAACTGGGTCAGTTACTGTAGAAATATTTGATTTTTTTTGGTGTCATAATACACTTTATTTTAGCACTAGCATGCCACAGAATGTAGAGGAAAGAGCAATAGATTTTCAGTTATAGCACTAATAATCTAACATTTAATGACTATTTTGGGAAGTCTAGAAATTGCATAAGGCTATGTAACATAATTGTTTTTTATTTAACATTCATAAAAACTTGGAATTTTGGTAATATTTCTCCTTTTTCATTTTTTATTTTTTCAGTTGTTCATAGACCTTCATTTTATTTATTTGTATGTGGTGATGAGAATATAACCCAGTGCCTCACACATGCTAGACAAGCATGTTAACACTGAGCCAGAAACCCAGCTCCTCCACTTTATCTTATCATCAAACACTCCTCACCCTCTTCATTACTCACTTTCTTAATCGTTTTCCCCCTTCTCTCTATTCTTTTTCACTTTCCCTCCTTATGTATTTTTCTCTCATGTCATTACAAACACTAGTATGCTATGAAATTTACATTTAAAACTGATTTTATAGTCATTCTTTTTTCTTGAGAAAATTTAAAAATTATAATCACCTGATAGATATATTACAATACATTTATTATACATATGCATCTATATTCATTCACATGTATTACATATATATATACATATATATTTAAAATTACTTTGATTAGCCTGTTAGAAATAATATATACCAAGTCTTTCTTAATTTTCAAGTCTTCCAGAATTAACATATTACAGTGAAAATCAAATAAACATGTTTAAGTTAACAGGTATCATTCTTATTTATCAATACTGATAATTTAAGGTTTTATATCACATTAAGTTGTAATATGGCATATTAACTCTTATGAATTAGAGAAATTTTTTTTTGAACAACTTATTATTTAAGGACCATATGCACTGACATTTCAAATGGCCTTCTTGTGATTTCAATTTCTATCAATTGTGTGTTAATTAAAAAATACTTATTTTAGTAATTTTCATATTCATAATTGATATAAAGTCAATTGTTTAATCCTTTTTGTAAGTAGTTACTTATTACAGTAGGGGCAGTATTAATAATTCTAAATCTTTATAAGAAAAATGGTACAAAGATATTTTCAGGCAAAATTAAGAATAATAAATGTTTGATTACTGATACATATAATACAGAGCTTTTGATGAGTCTCTTTCCCAGTAAAACATAAAATGCAAAGATACAGTTGGGTATGTATGTCCAAATAAAGATAAGAAAAAATACACATTATCAGTTAGAAACTATTAAATAAAAGATGAAAAGAACAATCCAACACATTGTACCAACTTGTCAGTTGAGTTAGTATTCTGGAAGAATAGCCTAAGACTAGAACTGGTCCATGACAAAATATTCACTAAAAAATGAAATATGAAAAATATAGGAAATACTATGAATTTTTCAGGAGGGTAGGTGGATTAACCTTTAATCTCAATTATGTGCATTTTTAAAACCAGTTTTCTGGTACAATAAAATTGTGATAGATACAACTAAACAAAACAAAGTTTCTGCTTAGCAAAATGAATGCATCTCAACACTTTTTTAGCTGATATCTTCCCACTCAATTTTAAACCTTTATTTATTTATTTTTATTGGTTGTTCAAAACATTACAAAGCTCATGGTATATCATCTTTCATACATTTGACTCAATTGGGTTATGAACTCCCAATTTTCCCCAAATACGAGTTGCAGAATCACAATGGTTACACATTCATATTTTTACAAAATGTCATATAAGTGACTGTTGTATTGTGCTACATTTCCTATCCCCTACTATCTTCCCTCCCCTCCCCTCCCATCTTCCCTCTCTACCTCATCTGCTGTTTTTCACTTCTCTCCCTATTCCACCCCCCTTTCTCCTCACTACCTCTTATATGTAATTTTGTGTAACATTGAGGGTCTCCTACCATTTCCATATGGTTTCCATTCTCTCTCCCTTTTGCTTTCCTCTCTCGTCTTTGATTAATGTTAATCTTTTCCTCAAGTTCTTTCTCCCTGTTCTATTCTTAGTTGCTCTCTTTATATCAAAGAAGACATTTGACTTTTGTTTTTTAAAGAGTGGCTACCTTCTCTTAGCATAATCTGCTCTAATGCCATCCATTTCCCTACAAATTCTATGATTTTGTCATTTTTTAGTGCTGCATAATACTCCATTGTGTATAGATGCCACATTTTTTTTATCCATTCATATATTGAAGGGCATCTAGTTTGTTTCCACAGTCTACCTATTTTGAATTGTGCCACTATGATCATTGATGTGGCAGTATCCCTATAGTACGCTCTTTTAAGATCCTCAGGGAATAGTCTGAGAAGGGCAAAAGCTGGTTCAAAGGGTGGATCCATTCCCAGTTTTCCCAGGAATCTCCATTCTGCTTTCAAAGTTTGCTTCACCAATTTGCAGTCCCACCAGCAGTGTACAAGTGTACCCTTTTCCCCACATCCTCGTCAACACTTGTTGTTCTGTGACTTCATAATAGCTGCAAATCTTACTGGAGTGAGATGGTATCTTAGGGTGGTTTTGATTTGCATTTCTCTGACTGCTAGAGATGGTGAGCATTTTTTCATGTACTTGTTGATGGATTGTATGTCTTCCTCTGTGAAGTGTCTGTTCAGTTCCTTGTCCCATTTGTTGATTACATTATTTGTTATCTTATTGTTTAATTTTTTGAGTTCTTTGTATATTCTGGATATTAGGGCTCTATCTGAAGTGTGAGGGGTAAAAATTTGTTCCCAGGATGTAGGCTCTCTATTTACCTCTCTTATTGTTTCTCTTGCTGAGAAAAAACTTTATAGTTTAAGTAAGTCCAATTTGTTTATTCTTGTTATTAACTCTTGGGCTATGGGAGTCTTATTATGGAATTTGGAGCCCGACCCCACAGTATGAAGATCGTAACCAACTTTTTTTCTATCAGACGCAGTGTCTCTGATTTTATATCTAGCTTCTTGATCCATTTTGAGTTAACCTTTGTGCATGTCAAGAGAAAGAAATTCAGTTTCATTTATTTGCATATGGATTTCCAATTTTCCCAGCACCATTTGTTGAAGATGCTATTCTTTCTCCATTGCATGCTTTTAGCCCCTTTATCAAATATAAGAAAGTTGTAATTTTGAGGATTGGTTTCTGTGTCCTCTATTCTGTACCATTGGTCCACCTTCCTGTTTTGGTACCAGTACCACACTGTGTTTGGTACTATTGCTTTGTAGTACAGGTTGAACTCTGATATCGCTATAACTCCAGATTCACACTTACTGCTTAGAGTTGCTTTCGCTATTCTGGGTCTTTTGTTTTTCCATAAGAATTTCATGATTGCTTTATCTTTTTCTACAAGAAATGCTGTTGGGATTTTGATTGGCATCACTTTAAACCTGTAGAGAACTTTGGGTAATATTGCCATTTTGAAAATGTTATTTCTGCCTATCCATGTACAGGGTTCATTTTTCCATCTTCTAAGATCTTCTTTTATCTCTCTCTTTAGAGTTCTGTAGTTTTCATTATATAAATCTTTCACCTCTTTTGTTAGGTTGATTCCCAAGTATTTTATTTTATTTGAGGATATTGTGAATGGAGTGGTTTTCCTCATTTCCATTTCAGAAGTTTTGTTGCTGATATACAAAAATGCCTTTGATTTATGTGTGTTGATTTTATATCCTGCCACTTTGATGAATTCATTTATTTACTCAAGCCGTTTCTTTGTAGACCCTTTTGGGTCTGTCAAATATATTATCATGTCATCTACAAATAGCGATAATTTAAATTCTTCCTTTCCTATTTTTTATTTTTATGCCTTTATTTTCTTTTGTCTGTCTAATTGCTCTGGCTAGTATTTCTAGAACTTAATTGAATAGAAGTGGTGATAGAGGGCATCCCTGTCTTGTTCCAGATTTTAGAGGGAATTTCTTCAGCTTTTCTCTATTTAGGATGATGCTAGCCTGATTTTTAGCATATATAGCTTTTACCATGTTGAGGTAAGTTCCTTTTATCCCTAGTTTTTATAGTGTTTTGAACATAAAGGGATGCTGTAGTTTGTCGAATGCTTTTTCTGCATCAATGGAGATGATCATATGGTTCTTGTCTTTAAGTCTATTGATGTGGTGGATTACATTTATTGATTTCCATATATTGAACCAGCCTTGCATCGCAGGATTGAATCCTACTTGATCATGAAGCACAATTTTTTTGATATGCTTCTGTATTCGATTCGCCAGGATTTTATTGAGAATTTTTGCATCCAAGTTCATTAGAGATATTGTTCTGTAGTTTTCTTTCTTTAAAGTGTCTTTGTCTGGTTTCAGGATCAGGGTGATGTTGGCCTCATAGAATGAATTTGGAAGAGCTCTTTCTTTTTGTTTTTCTTGAAATAGCTTGAATAATATTGGTATTAGTTCTTCTTTGAAGGTTTTGTAGAACTCCGCTGTATACCCATCGAGTCCAGGGTTTTTTTTGGTTGGCAGTCCTTTGATGGTTCTTCTATTTCTTCCTTTGTTATTGGTCTGTTTAAATTGTGTGTGTCTTCCTGACTCAATCTGGGCAGATCGTATGACTTAAGAAATTTATCAATACCTTCACTATCTTCAATTTTATTGGAATATAGTGTTTCACAATACTTTCTAACTATCTTCTTTATTTCTGTAGTGTCTGTTGTGATATTGCCTTTTTCATCCCGTATTTTAGTAATTTGAGTTCTCTCTCTTCTTCTGTTCATTAGTATGGCGAAGGGACTGTCGATCTTATTTATTTTTTCAACAAACCAACTTTTAGTTTTATCAATTTTTTCAATGTTTTTCTTTGTTTCAATTTTGTTGATTTCTTCTCTAAATTTGATTATTTCTTGTCTTCTACTACATTTGCTGTTGTTTTGCTCTTCCTTTTCTAGGTTTTTGAGGTGTAGCATGAGTTCATTTATTTGCTGGTTTTTCTTTTTTTGAGGAAAGAACTCCAATAAATGAATTTCCCTCTTAAAACTGCTTTCACTGTGTCCCATAGATTCCGGTACATTGTGTCTGTATTGTCATTTGTCTCTAAGATTTTTTTTATCTCCTCCTTTATGTCTTCTGTTACCCATTGATCATTCAGTAGCATGTTGTTCATTTTCCATGTGATGCAGGATTTTTCCTTCCTTCTTTTATCATTGATTTCCCGTTTCATTCCATTATGATCAGATATGGTGCATGGTATTATTTCCATGCCTTTATATTTACTAAGAATTGCCCTATGGCATAATATATGGTCTATCTTTGAGTAGGATCAATGTGCTGCTACTGAGAAGAACGTGTATCCACTTGATGATGGTTGATATATTCTATATATGTCTATTAAGTCTAGGTTATCGATTGTGCTGTTGAGTTCTATAGTTTCTTTATTCAGTTTCTCTCTAGAGGATCTGTCCAATGCCAAGAGTGGTGTGTTGAATTCACCCATAATTATTGTGTTGTAGTCTATGTGACTCTTGAACTTGAGGGGAGTTTGTTTTATGAACGTTGCAATTCCATTGCTTGGTGCATAGAAATTGATAATTGTTAGTCTTGTTGGTGGATGGTTCCTTCTAAAAGAATATAGTGTTCTTCTTTATCCTTTTGATTTACTTAGGTTTGAAGTTGATTTTATTCCATATGAGTATGGCCACTCCTTCTTGCTTCCGAGGGCTGTGTGAGTGGTATGATTTTTCCCAAACTTTTACCTTCAGCCTGTGTATGTCTTTTCCTATAATATGGGTCTCCTGAAGACAACATATTGTTGGATTTTTTTTTTCCACGTTACTAGCCCATGTCTCTTGATTGGTGAGTTTTGGCCATTAACATTTAAGGTTACAATTGAAATATGATTTGTACTTCCAGTCATGTTTATTTATTTATTATATTTTAGTTTGGCTAGTTTTTACTTTTTTGGTTATTTTCCTCCCCCTTTACTGAAATACCTCCTGCTGTTAGTTTTGGGCACTATTTTTCAATTCTTCTTCTTGTAGTATTTTGCTCAAAATGCTTTGCAATGCTGGTTTTCTGGCTGCATATTCTTTTAGCTTTTGTTTATCATGAAAGACTTTAATTTCATTTTCAAATCTGAAGCTTAATTTTGCTGGGTACAGTGTTCTTGGTTGGAATCCATTATTTTTCAGCATTTGAAATACATTGTTCTAGGATCTTCTCTCTTTCAAAGTCTGTGATGAAAAATCAGTTGTTAACCTAATTGGTTTACCCCTGAATGTAATCTGCCTCCTTTCTCTTATAAGCGTTTAATATTGTCTCCTTGTTCTGTATGTTGGCTATCTTCATAATTATATGTCTTGGATTTGGTCTATTATGTTTTTGAATGTTTGGGGTCCTGTAGGCTTCCAGGATTTGGCAATCCAATCCATCTTTCATCTCTGGGATGTTTTCTAGAATTATTTCATTTAATATGTTGTCCATTCCTTTGGTTTGAATCTCTATGCCTTCTTCTATCCCTCTGACTCTCAAGTTTTTTTTTTGACATCCCTTATCTCTTGAATAGATTTAAGCATCTTTTCTGTGTTGACTATATTCTTTTCAAGTTGATAAACTTTGTCTTCATTTTCTGATTTTCTGACTTCTACTTGATCTACTCTATTTGTAATATTCTTGTTTGAGTTTTTAATTTGGTTTATAGTTTCCTGCATTTCTAGAATTACTGTTTGAATTTTTTTAAGATCTCTATTTTTTGGTAAAGCTCACTTTTTGCCATTTGAATTTGTTTGTTTAATTCATTTTCAAAATATACTTTTATTCCTTGGACTTGCTGCCTCATGTCTTCTCTAATATTTCTTTCCATCTGAGTTAAGTATGCCTTGATTTCTTTCCCTATCCCTGTTTCTGGTGCTTCTAGGTCCTCCTGTAGAATTAAGTTGTCCTGCATTGTTTGTACTCCTTTTATTCCATTGTTTTTTCATGATGTTCATGTTACTTTCCAGCTCTATTTGATTGCTGTGTTTCTGCTTTATTCTAGAGATTTGTTTTGGTGTTGTATGTCTCTGTTGTCTCTCCTTTGTGTTGGTAGACTATGCATGCTAAAGTGGATTCCGCTTGGAAGAAATTCCGAAGGCCGAGCTCCAGTGACGTCACCTCTCTGTTTTGGCAGGCCCAAGGCTCCTTGCTGAGGTGTCCGTATAGGGGGGTGGGACTGTACTGTCACTTGTTGGTTTCAGCTCCGGGTCACTGGCGGGCAGGCGGTCTCCAGCTGCCCAGTCGTGCGGTCGGTGGCCGGCGGGCAGGCGGTCTCCAGCTGCCCAGTCACTTGTGCAGCAGGTGGGCTGTCACTGGCGGGCGGGCGATCTCTAGCCACCCAGTGGTGCAGTCGGTCGCCGGCGGCAGGGCGTTCTCAAGCCGCCTAGTCACGCGGGCAGCGGGTGGACTGTCGCCTGTGGGCCTGCAGTCTCCCGCTGCCCAGTCACAAGGGCCTGGCCTCTAGTCCTCTGGTTTCTCTTGCTAGTCCTGGTTTTTCCTGCAAGACCAGATTTCCCCTGAGTGATGGCTCTCGGCAGTTCAAACTGTACTCTGGGCCTGCCGTTTGTTGGTTGTGGAGGGTGTCTATTGGGAAGCCAGACACTCTATTGTTTTGATTTTTTCCACTTGCCCCTCCCCCAGCACTGGTTAGACAGGTTTTATTTTCACAGTTGATGAGAGGGGGAGTTGAAGGTCAGTTGCGTCTTGTTTTCCCCCATCTTTATGCAGGCTCGCTCTGATTATCTCTCCCCCGGAAATCCTAGGAGAGATTTTATGCGAATTCCCCGATATATGGGAGATGAGCTGAATAACACACTCCTGTTTTATTGTTGTAATCTGTAGGAGAGTGGCTGTGGTTACTTCAGCTCTCCAAGATGATGGCCATTGGTTTCCTTGGAAGAGTTTCCATTGTGGGAGATAGAACTGTACCGCTTCCTTCCCTGTCTGAAATCCTGAACTCAGCTCAGGGCTCAGTGGGGGCTCTACCGGCAGGATTCCACAGAATCCTTATCAACGTTTCTCCCTGCTTATTGGACCCATCTCGGTGGTGCCCCACTGTCTTTAGCCACTGGGTGGGCCGCGCGGATCAGTCAAATGGGATCTTGGGTCGCACATTTGGCTCGTGTTTGAGACTCAATTACCGGACCATGGTGCTAGAAATCCTTCTTCTAGGTTTTGGTGCACCCCCATTTTGCTGTAATTTCCTAACAAGATAGTTTTTTTGTCACTCTAACTCGTTATTCACCTGTGCAGTGGTGCAGTACACTTGGTGTGATGCACTCTATTCGTGGCCATCTTGCAATGATGAAATATTATGATTTGTATGCACCATTTACTGAAGTCAGTTTTCAGTTTTAGAAAACAAATATGAATTTCAGGTGTATGAATATTTCGGAGAATAATCTTGTGAAAAGTTGATTATAAATCCACATACATGAATATGAATGATTTTAGGGAGTGTATAATAAGACACATATATTTTATATTTTGAAAAATCTGGAGAGTATATATATATATACACACACAAACACACACACACACACAGACATTAAAAAGAAGCAGTATATATGCCAATCGAAATTCATCATGAAATATATATCTTCCACATATCCAAAAATATACATTTTACTAAAAATGGATTTATGTATAATGTTGTTCAACTTGGAAGCTCACACTTAGGTTGAATTTTCAGTTCCAACAGCGTTTAGGAGGAGTGATCTCTTCTCACAATTTGTATGTGCCAAGTCACCCACCTCAGAAGAAGGTACGTGTGATACCAGGTAGGATTCTATATGTGCATATAATAATACATGAGCTGAAAAAGGCTAAAGAGAGACAGGAATTGACATATTTCTTAACTTTAAAAACACATGGTGAACTATTTCAATAAACATTGACTTATTTATAACTCCTATCCTATATAATGAAAAAGGGAAGTCCAAATATACACCATGCCTCCTCTGAACTGCTTGTATTTCTATTCTGTTTGAGTTACTATTCTCCATCATATTAGGATTAGTAGTCAGAGTCTAGTAGGGTATGGGTTAGTGTCAGAGATTCATTATTTCGAATGGAAAATAGGAAAATAAACCCAATGTGTTTTCAAATATGTGCTACACAAAAATCTTCCCACTCTCATCCAGAACAATTCCTTGATATTACCCTCGCCTGAAGTAATGCACAATTAGAGGAGAAGAGTTAGAAAATCTGGGAATACATATCTGGAACGGAATATGCTCAGGAGTTCACAACCTTGGAGGTGGTAGAGGAGTTTCCAAAAGTAAGGGACAGGGTAAACACTCCACAAACATGGAGCTCTGCAGGCCTAAAGACATCTTGAGAAACTGCCTCTGAGTTTGGGCACTTGAAATATATGTTGTTTTCAGGAGCTTTAGCTTCCTATGTAGTGAGAGCACCAAAATTGGGTCTGCATCTATGTGACCTGGAGGACATGGTATCTTATTTTTCAATGAACATGAGGCAGCAGTGCTGAATTCTCACTTTGTAGGTAAACTGTGGCAACTGCGGTCTAAGTGTCTCTCTGTGTAGACTGTGAAGCCATTTGGTCATCCTCTAGTTTTCCTGGTGTGTCTTGCTGCTTCACTGGGAGTTGGGTATTTGCTTCACGAAATACAAGGAGTTCAACTGGGACATAATGCTGGAGGGAGTTCTGTCACATGCGGTGGGTCAGGGTCTGCAGGAGAATGCACCAATCAGGCTTCTATCTCACATAGCTTGCCCCCAGGCCCATAGCAACCTGATTCTGAACATTGCCCTGACCCTCTCAATATAACAAGATGCCTTAACATATAAGGGTCTGCTAGCTGCACCATGTCAGTCACAAGCCATTTGGAAGCCAATGGCAGATCCACATGGCCCCAACACAGATGTTTGATCACACACCTGCCCACCACTGCTCTAGACCCGCTACTAAGCAGGCTCCAACTTACTGGCATCTCTGTTCTACACCATTTTTCATGAAACCCAGTCAATCAACGAATTGTCTGGTATACTCATGATCAGCAAATGGACATCAAAAGGTTCTCCAGTGACACCTGGACATGAAAATTTCAAAAATTCCATGGTATTTATCTAGCCATTGTTCGTGGATGAATTTGGAGGCACTATGATTTTCAATTTAATCAGGAACCATTAAATGTTGAGGAAGCTCATTTTAATGAAAGCACAGGAGAACACACACAGGCAAGTCTTCTCAAAGAGTGGCCAAATGGTCACATGAAGCCAGGCCCATTGAGGTCTACAATGTGAGGTCCATGTGTGTTTTGACTCTCAACTATGGCTGCCAAGTTTGTCAGAATAAAATCATGTGATATCCTTGCTGAAATTCCCCGTGCCTTGTGGAAAGCCTTCCTGGGCACACATCTCAATTCCAAGGGTGACTCTCATGCATGGCCTCCTAAAATCCCAACACAACTCATGGCAATACTTCTCTGAGGTCAGTTCCAGAACTCAGTCTGTAAGGAGAATTACAGCAGAGTTCAAGCCCAGGTGGAGCCAGTCATCATTTCCAACCATCAAACTAATAACCACAATTAAAACCAAAACACTTCCGCATGGCCCTCATCTTCTTCCATATAGACACTCATTATAACCTCTGACTAGAGGTTTCCATGAGGGGCGCAGCCCAAGACAGTGTTCAAAATAAGCTCCCTTTCCCCTCATTTGCCTAAAGTCGGGGTGGCCTGAACACCTTCCTGTGAACCAGGAGTAATCGAGTAGGCCTTCCGTTAATACTGCTCTGTTTCTCCAATTTGAGGAATACTGACTGTGGGGTTTAGATTCTTTATGTGAATTAGAAACATGAGAAAACCCAAGCACCTATGGGCTTCCCTCTTCAGGGCTTTGAAGAACTCATTTGACCCAAAGGATCCCTATTCTCACTTGATGAAGTTCAGGAACCTTACAGAGGAAGGCGAGAGACTTCATCCACAATGACTGCTCTTTTGGCCATTTTGGGTTTGGATGAAAACATGGGATCCATCAGGTGCTGAGAATCTAACCACAGCCTCACACAGGGCCAAGAGTCTGATTCAGACACATCCATTTCCGAAGCAAATAAGCAAAGAGCCACAGGTGAATCCCATTCATTTCCATTTGAAACTGTTTTCTTCAGGCTTCACAAAGGAGTGGCCTGAGGGAAAGACCTTCCTGAAATTCAGGGCAACAAACAAGAGGTAAACAAAAGGCACAAAGCAGGGTTTCTTCACTGAGACTTTCCTGGTCACACTGATATCTGAGTTTTCTGAGATGCTCGCCATTGCCGTCAGTTATCCAGAACATGGCCATATCACAGAACTTGTAGGTGGTACATATCTTGGACACAAAACCATGAGGCTATTCTGGAGAGTGGCCAGAATTCAGGAAGAAAACAGAAACTTTGGAAGATAGCAGGTGTTACCCTTCGATAAGGCAAGCCACAGTCCATTCATAAATTTGGCAGGATGAATGCCTGGAAGCTTTCTACTAGACAGGACACATCCATTGATGCATTCTCTTTACTAATGTCTACAATCACGGACAGAGTGGGATGCACAGATATAGAAGCACTTGACTTGTCAAACGACTTACTAGAAACAGTCAACGCCAATCCAAACAAACAGCCTTTCCTACCTATTCTCAGGACATGAGACAAAACCAGAAACACACATCCACACCCACAAAGGCACCTCTTTTGCCCAAGTAGGTCTGTGACTATCCGGAGTGTCCTCAGACTGATGGGCCATATTATATTCCCCCAAAATGGCCTCTCCTGTCTCAAATCTGGTCTCCTTGGCCAACTCTGTGAAGTAGTCAGGAGCCATGGGTGAGCCACTACCTGCTTTCTCAGGAAAGTCCCCTCTTCAGAGCTTTCCTGGCATTTGGCCATCCTCACATCAGTAGGAACTAAGAAAGACTGACTCTGTCCTTGGTAAATTGAAACAAGTGAGACCACTGGAACTGGGACTGCGAGTGCCTCTGGGTGTGTCTCTTCCTGGATCACAAGTTCAGAGAGTTCCATCGACAAGGAGGTGAGGTGAGGTCACTTCCTTCCGAAACTGAATGAGGTCACTGCCTTGGCAACCTCTTTGTCCTAACAGTTACTTCTAAGGGTCCCATGAGATGCAGGCTGCCCCTACTTTCTGTGACACTTTCACAAGTTAGAATGGTATGTCAACCATAGGCACCTGTGAACAGCTCTTCACACAGGCCTTGTTTGGTCCATCTTCTCTATATTTAGAGGTTGATTCAGACACATGCCTTCATCATGACCAGGTTGTTTGCCATATAATTTAACTTTTGCTTTCTCATGTCCTTCATAGCTGCCTATATCTTATCTAGGGGTCATTTCTGCATGGACCTTTGATGTTCTCAGCAGGTGGAAGATCCCCTATATTCCAGTATTGTAAGACCAACTCTGTCCCTCCTCTTTTGTAAAGTTAGATTGAGGGAACAGTGTATGTTTAGGGTTAATAACATGTTTTATTTGGGTTAAGAATCTCTCTGCCGGATGAATAATGGTATTGGGAACCTGTGATATTTACAAGAATATATAGCTGAAATATAAGTATAAAAACAGAAACCTAGGTAAGATTTGAAACGAGAAGGGCATTGGGCCCTTGAGTGGGATACTTAGGTTTTAATAATTTTCTGTATATATGTCTCAGATAAATTGAAATACAATGGCTTAGGACCTTACACCTTGGACGATTGATTGTCGAATTGAACATCGAGTCAAAATGCAATAGTCAGTAGGATTAGGAAGATAGTCAGTAGGTTTAGAAATAAGAGTGAGTATAGGATTTGGACCAAAATTTCTTTAGCAATAGGGTCTAGGGTAGACAGTGAATGTATAGGTCACCAAATGTGAAGTGTCAGACACAATGATGAACTGGGGAAAATATGTAGGAAAACAGATATCAATTGAGATATTAGGAAATCAGGCAAAGTATAAAGTGAGTGATAGGATTAGACATTTTCAACAGGCTCGAACTATAATATATAATTTTAGGAAGAAACAAATATGTAGTCACCAATAGGATTTACATCTGAGAGCATTTGGCAACCTGGACATTGTTGTTTTAGTAATCCATGCTCACTTTCCATTTAGGGTTTGATACAATCATGATTGTGACCTTTGCTTTTTGTGTCCAGAATATTACTGTCATAAAAAATATATATAAATATATATATATAGATAAGGTGATATGAGTAATTCTTCCACCATTTCTGGGAGCAATATTTTGAAGAGGTATTAATTAGTATTGGGGGGACAAAGAGGTGTACACTGTGTCTTTGAATATAGAGATAATGCATTAATAGACCATACTGTGAATAAATAACATAACTGGTTCCAACATTAAATAATGCATTGAACAGAAATGTGAAAATATACAGAAAATCTTTTATTGATATACATACATTTATTCCAACCAGCTATACATCTAATGGTAATATTAATCTTATGGTTTATCTTGAAGAGTGTGTGAGTTTAGCTTCGAAATTGATTATGGAAATCGAAAATGATGTGTTTGGAAAGAAGTCTCATGAAAAGACCAGTCAAGTAACATGGAGGAATACATGTGTTATGAAGCAGGAAGTGACTGAAAGTGAAACAAATTCCTATAAATTTGTGAACTTGTGGATGAAATATATATCTTATGATGTGCAAAAACTGAAGAAATAGTAATGTACCAGTGTTGAATTATAATGAACGTCAAAATAGAAATCATGTCCTATAGGAATCTACTTGCATTGATGTTAAACTGGGTCATTTACTCTAGAAATATTAGGATTTGTAAGCACCATTTATTGAAGTTACTTTTCAGAACTGGGAAACAAATATGTATTTCAGGTGGATGAGTATTTCTGAGAATAATCTTGTGAAAAGTTGATTATAAATCCACATACATGAACATAAATGAATTTACGGAGTTATATAAGACACATATATTTCATATTTTATAAAATGTGAAGAGTGTGAATATATATATATATATATATATATATATATATATATATATATATTTATATATGTATTTATATATATATATTTATATATATTAAAAAGCCACAAAAAATACATTAAAAAGTATCAATATCTATATGCCAATCGTAATTCATCATGTAATATAAATCATCCACAGATGCAAAATTATTTATTTTACTAAACATGGATTTATGTATAACATTGTTCTACTAGGAAGCTCACCCATTGTTTGAATTTTCAGTTCCAACAGCGTTTAGGAGGAGAGATCTCTTCTCACAATTTGTTTCTGCCAAGTCAGCCAACTCATAAAAATGTACGTGTGATACCAGGTAGAATTCTATATGTGCATATAAAAATACATGTGCTGAGTAGGCTACAGAGAATGGGAGACAGGAATTCACATATTTGTTAACTTTAAAAACACATGGAGGACTATTTCAATTAAAAATTGACTAGATTTATAAAACCTACCCTTTATCGTGCAAGAGGGAAGTCCTACTATACACCATGCCTTCTCTGAAATGCTTGCATATTCATTCTGCTTGGGTATTTTTCTCCATCATATTAGGATTAGTAGTCATATTATAGTAGGGTATGAGTTAGTGTCAGGGATTCAGTATTTCGAATGGAAAATAAGAAGAAGAATCCAATGTTTATCAAATATGTGCTTCACAAAATTTTTTCTACTCTCATCCAGAACAATGCCTTGACATTACCTTCGCCCCAAGTAAGACACAATTAGAGGAGAAGAGTTAGAAAATCTTTAAATACATATCTGAAATAGAAAATGCTCAGGAGTTCACAACCTTGGAGATGATAGAACAGTTTCCAAAAATAAGGGACAGTGTAAAAACTCCACAGACATGGAGATTTGCCTGCCTAAAGACGTCTGGAGAAACTGCCTTTAGGTTGGGGACTTGAAATACATGTAGTTGTCAGGAGCTTTAGGTTCCTTTCTAGTGAGACCATCAAAGATGGGTCTTCATCTCTGTGATTTGGAGGATATGGTTATAATTTCCCAATGAACATGAAGCAGCAGTGCTGAATTCTCTTTGTAGTGAGAGCATCAAAGGTGGGTCTGCATCTATGTGACCTGGAGGACATGGATTCTTATTTTACAATGAAAATGAGGCAGCAGTGCTGAATTCTCTCTTTGTATGTAATCTGTGGCCACTGGGGGCTAAGTGTCTCCCCATGTGGACTGTGAAGCCATTTCATCATCCTCCACTTTTCACAGTGTTTCTTGCTGCTGCACTCAGAGTTTGGTAAGGGCTTCAGGAAATACAATGCGTTCAACTGGGACACCATGCTGGAGGAAGTTCTGTCAAATGTGGTGGGTCAGGGTCTGCAGGATAATGCACCAACAGGGCTTGTATACCACATAGGTTGCCCCCTTGACCAAAGCAACCTGATTCTGAACATTGCCCTGAAACCTCTCCATATAACAAGATGTCTGTACATATAAGGGTCTGCTAGCTGCACCATGTCAGTCACAGTGATTTGGAAGCCAATAGCAGATCCACATGACCCCACAACAGATGTTTTATTACACACTTGCTCACCACTGCTCTAGTCCCACTACTAAGAAGTCACCAACTTAATGGCATCTCTGTTCTCCACAATTTTCATGAAATCCAGTCAATCAATGCACTGTCTGGTACAGTCATGATCAGCAACAGGACATCCAAAGGTTCTCCAGTGCCATCTGGTCATTGGAATTTCAAAAATTTTATGGTATTTATCTAGTCAATTTTCAAGGATGAAGTTGGAGGCACTGTGGGTTTCAATTCATTCAGGAATCATTCAATGGTGAGGAAGCTGATTTCAATGAAAGTTTTGGAGAACTCTCACAGGCAAGTCCTCCCAAAGAGTGGCCAAAAGGTCACAAGAATCCAGGCCCACTGAGGTCTACAATTGAGGTCCATGTGTGTTTTGACTAGTAAATATGGCTTCAAAGTCTTTCAGAATAAAATTATGTGATATCTTGGCTGAGATTCCCAGTGCTCTGTGGAAAGCCACCCTGGGCCTAGTTCCCAGATTCCAAAGGTGAATCTCATGTGTGGCCTCCGAAAATCCCAACACAATTCATGGCAATACTTCTTTGATGTCTGATCCAGAACTCAGTCTTTCAGGGGAATGACACCAGAGTTCAAGCCCAGGTGGATCCAGTCATCTCTTCCAACTGCCACACGAATGACCACAAGTTAAACAAAAATACTCCCACATGGCCCTCATCTTATTAAATATAGACACTCATCATAACCTGTGGCTGGAGGTTTCAAAGCGGGACACATCCCAAAAGAGTGTCCAAAAAAATCTCCCTTACCCCTCATTTGCCTAAAGTCAAGGTGGCATGGACACCCTTCCTGTGAACCTGGAGTGATCCAATAGACCTGCCGTTAATACTGCTCTGCTTCTTCAATTTGAGGCCTACTGATTCTCAGCGATAGATTTTTTATGTGATTTGGAGTCATAAGAAAACACAAGCATCTCTTCAGGGCTTCAAAGAACTCATTTGACCCAAATGATCCCTATTCTCACTTGATAGAGGTCAGGGACCTAACAGAGGATGGCAAGAGACTAATCAACAATGACAGATTTTTGGCCATTTTGCTTTTGATTGCACACATGGAATCTATCTTTAGATTCATCATGTGCTGAGAATCTAAGCCACAACCTCATACAGGGCCAAGAGGCTGATTCAGACACATCCCTTTCCAAAGCAATTAAGCAAAGAGCCACAGGTTATGCCCATTTATTTTCATTTGAAAACTGTTTTATTCAGGCTTCACAAAGGGGTGGCCTGAGGCAAAGACCTTCCTGAAATTCAGGGCAACAGAACCATAGGTAAGCAAATGAACCAAAGCAGGGTTTCTCCACTGAGAGTTTACTGGTCACACTGATATCTGAGTTTTCTAAGATGTTCCCATTCTCTACAGCTCTCAAGTATATGGACATGTCACATATCTTGGAGATGGTACATATCTTGGACACAAAACCATGAGCCTATACTAGAGAGTGTCCAGAATTCAGGAAGAAAACATTAACTTAGGAAGTTAGTAGGTGTTGCCCATCCATAAGGCACACCACAGTCCATTCATCAATTAGGCAGAATAAATACTGGAGAGTTTTCTACTAGACAGGACACATGCATTGATGCATTCTCTTGTCTAATGTCTACAACCACAGACACAGTGGGATACACAGACATAGAAACACTACCCCTGTCAAACGACTTATTAGAAACAGTCCACTCCAATCCAAACAAAGAGCCTTTCCTACCTATTCTCAGAAATTGAGAGAAAACCACAAACTCACACCCACACGCAAAAAGGCACCTCTTTAACACAAGTAGGTCTGTGACTATCCAGAGTGTCCTCTAACTGGTGGGCCATACTATGTTCCCCTGAAATGGCCTGTCCTGTCTCAGATCTGGTCTCCTTGGGCAACTTTGTGAAGTTTTCAGGAGCCAGTGGTGAACCAATACCTGCTTTCTCAGGAAAGGTCCCTCTTCAGAGCTCTTCTGGCATTTGACAATCCTCATATCAGTAGGTACCAAGGAAGACTGACTCTGTCCTTGGTAAATCCAAACAAGTGAGACCACTGGAACTGGGACTGGGACTGGCTCTGGGTGCCTGGCTTCCTGGATCTCAAGTCCAGAGATTTCCATCACCAAAAAAGTGAGGTGAGGTCACTTCCTTCAGGAACTGAATGAAGTCACTGCCTTGGCCACCACTTTGTACTTACAGTTGCTTCCAAGGGTCCCATGAGATGGAGGCTGCTCCTACTTCCTGTGACACTTTCACAAGTTAGAATGGTATATCAAGCATAGGCACCTGGGAACAGCTTTCCACGAAGGCATGGTTTGATCAGTCTTCTCTACAATAGGAAAGGAGAGGCTGATTCAGACACATCCCTTCATACTGACCAGGTTGCTTGCCATGGAATATGACTTTTGATCTCTTAGGTCCTTCATAGCTGCCTGCAACTTCTCCAGGGTATCATTTCTGCCTGGAACTTTGATGTTCTCAGCAGGTGGAAGACCCCCTACATTACTATTGTAAGACAAACTCTGTCCCGGCTCATCTGTAAACTTAGTTTGAGGGAACAGTGTATGTTTAGGGTAATAACAGGTTCGATTTGGGTTAGGAATCATACTGAGGAACAAACAATGGTATTGGGAACTTGCGATATTTACAAGAATATATTGGTGAAATATATGTATGAACACAGAAATCTAGATAAGATTTGAATCCAAGAAGGGCATTGGGCTGTTGATTGGAATACTTAGCTTTGAATTATATTCTGCATAGATGTCTCAGATAAATCAATATACAATGGCTTAAGATCTTGTACCTTGGATGATTGATTGTAGAAGAGATCATCCAGTCAAAAAGGTATAGTTGGTAGGATTAGGAAGATAGTCAGTAGATTTAGAAAGAAAGAGTGAGTATAGGATTTCGACCAAAAGTTCTTTAGCAATAGGATTTCGGATAGAGAGTGAATGTAAATGTCAGCACATGTGAAGAGTCAGTCACAATGATGAACTCGTGAAAATATGTAGGAAAGCAGATATCAATAGAGACATTAGGAAATCAGGCAAAATACAAAGTGAGTGATAGGATTAGTCATTTTCAACAGGATTGAGGTTCAATATATAATCTTAGGAAGAAACAAATATGTAGTCACAAATAAGATTGATTTGAGAGCATTAGGCAACGTGGACATGGATGTTTTTAGTAAACCATGCTCACATTCCATTTAGGCATTGGTGAAAGGTTAATAAAATAGGTACTTGTCACTTCCTGTTTTTCTGTATGCTTAACAAAACACTGTTGGAAACTTGAGGACTGTTTGCTAATCTTGTTTCCAGAATGTGCTGTCCCCAACTGCCAAACTGCAGAATACACACCCTCACCCGTTTGCACGCAAACCTCCCCCTTGCCCTGACCCATCAATAAACTTCCCTCCCTGCCCTCTCCAAGGAAAGTATATAAGCTCTGCTTAAGCTGTTTTCATTGCTCTCTGATCTATTCAAGTGACCTCTGAGCCCCAGAAAGCTGGTCTCCCAATAAACCCTTTAATGTTGCATGAGACATTCTCTTGGTGGTCTCTTCCTCTGTCGCTCACCTGATCTTTACATCTGGAGGCACCAGCGAGATCCAGCAGCGGCGGACAAAAGACCCCCAAGGGGCTCCTTTCAGGGTAAGTAAGGTGACTCTTTCTGGTTTCAGGTTTCAGGTTAGGGTTTTGCAAAATCACTATCGGTGTTGAGCATGAGCTCTCTCTGACGGTGGCTGACAGACGTGTCACAGAGCCACAGGCCACATCCCTGGGGGACGCCCCAGAGGACTCAGGAAATCAAGGAACAATAGTCTCCTCGACTCTGTGATATTTTGTTTCGGATTCGGTATTGCCAGCCCATCAGGTTTTGAGGGCTACTCAGTCCTTGTCTCAGTATTGGACGTTCATTGTCTGTCTTTATTGTCTTGTCTTGTCTGTGTAGTATGTCGTTGCTTTCACTGTTTGTGTATCTCTCATTTTGGGACAGAGCACTTCAACACTTCTCTCCCTGACCCTTGATCACTGGACCAAAGTCTGTTTAAGGGCCCAGAATCTTTCTTTTTCATTAAAACGCTGGACCTGGCAGACTCTCTGTGCCTCAGAATGACACACCTTTGGAGTTGGATGGCCCCCAGAAGGATGTTTCTACTTCCCACTAATTTGAAAAATCAGAGATATTGTCTTTCAGCTGAGGCCACATAGCCATCCAGATCAACAGCCATATATCTTAACTTGGCAGGACCTCTGCAAATCTCCTCCTCCATGGGTGAAGCCTTTCCTTGTCCCTGCCTACGCTCCTACTCCTTCCACCACGATTCTATCTCTCAAACCCTCTGCTCCTCCTCCTCCACCCTCTTTCTCCCTGAGTCTCAAGATTCTACTGGACTCTCCTCCTCCTTCTTATCCCCTGCCCTTGTCCCCAACCCCCAACAACCTCTAAGTGATTCCCCTGCTGACTCTGCTTCTCTGCCATTGGAGGAAGTTAGGCCGGCCCAGTGCCCTCCAGATGACTCCCCCGCGTCACACACAGCCCCTCCTTCCCTGGAGGAAGCTGGCCCGGCTAAAAGAACTCAAAGAACTCCCTGGGGTTTTCACACTTGCCTACTTGGGATGACTGCCAACAAATCCTAGGGACTCTCTTTACGGCAGAGGAATGAGAGAAAAACCTCCTGGAAGCTAAAAAATATATTCTCGGACCAGATGTGTGACCAACACAACTTCCCTACATAATCAAAGCCAGCTTCCCCTTGAATTGACCCAACTGAAACCCCAACACCTTTGAAGGTAGGGAGCATCTGTCCACTTATTGCCAGGCCCTAATAGTGGGTTTCCAATCGGCCGCTAGGGAACCACCTAATTTGGCCAAGGTAAGAGAGATAATTTAAGGGCCTGATAAATATCCCTCTATGTTTCTAGAGAGAATTATGGAGGCATATAGGAGATTTACTCCTATTGATCCTCAGGCAGAGGATCAAAAGGCATCTGTCATGATGGCCTTCATTGGGCAAGCTGCCCTGGATATTAAAAGAAAGTTACAACTCTTAGAGGGATCACAAGATATGACTTTGGGAGATTTAGTCAGAGAAGCCGAGAAAGTATACTATATGAGAGAAACAAAGAGAAAGAAAGGGAGCAAAGGGAAGATGAGAGATGCAAAAGACAGACTAAGGCATTGAATAAGGTCCTGGTCACAACAATAGAGAGGCCAGAAATTAACAAACAGGAAGACAGGAACGGAAACCTGGGCGCACGCCAGAGGCCACCCTGGCCTCAGATCATTGTGCCTACTGAAAAGAAAAAGGTCACTGGGCCAAAGAGTGCCCTAGAAAAGAGACAGCCACGACAGCCAGCCATTCTGACTCAAAAGGATGACTAAGAACGTCGGGGCTCAGATCCCTTCCCCGAGCTCAGGGTAACTTTTGAAGTGGAGAGGACCCAGGTAAACTTTGAAGTGGATACAGCAGCAGTATACTCAGCCCTTAAGGCCCCACTGGGCACACTATCAAATAAAATGTCTCTAGTTCAAAGGGCTAATGGCAGTAAATATCAGACATAGACAACTAAGAGGACCATGGACATGGGGAAAGGAAAAATCCATCACTCCTTCCTAGTAATCCCAGAATGCCTGGCCCCATTGATGGGCAGAGATCTGCTCAGTAAGCTCCAGGCCAAAACAACTTTTAACCCCGAAGGCCCCAAAATGAAATTTCTAAATCCTTCAGTAAAAACTCCTGTAGTCTTGGCTTTATAAATGTCAGTAGAAGATGAACATCCACTCTTCACACCCCCCAAGACTGCTCAAACAAGCAAGCTACCCCAGAAATGGATAACAGATTACCCAGATACCTGGGCAAAAACAGCTAGGTTAGGCCTAGCCGTGAAACAACCTCCAAGAACAGTGGAGTTAAAAACCTCAGCCTCCCCAATCAATGTCAAACAATATCCTCTGAGCAGAAAAGCTAAAGATGGGATAAGGCCCCATATTCAGAAATATCTGGCCTTAGGGTCCTAAGGCCCTGTCAATCGGCCTGGAAGACTCCCCTGCTCCCAGTAAAAAAAGCCAGGAACCGGGGACTATCCCCCGTTCAAGACCTAAGAGAGATTAATAACAGAGTGCAGGACATTCACTCCACGGTAACTAATTCGTACAATCTGCTTATCACTCTGAACCCTTAGCAGAAATGGTATACTGTTCTGGACTTAAAAGATGCTATCTTTTGTTTGCCTCTGCATAAAGATAGTCAGTTGCTGTTTGCTTGCTAGTGGGTAGACCCAGAAACTGGAAAGTCTGATCAAGTAACTTGGACTAGACTCCCACAGGGGTTCAAAAACTCTCCCACTCTCTTTGATGAAGCCCTCCACAGAGATCTCAACAACGTCAGAACTACACACCCCAAAGTCACCCAGCTTCAATACGTGGATGACCTGCTACTGGCAGCCAACACCAAAGAAAACTGTGAGTCTGGGACCCAAGCACTATTATATGAGCTTGCTCAACTCGGGTATAGAGCTTCTGCCAAATAGGCCCAAATTTGCCAGCAAGAAGTAATCTTCCTGGGCTATTCCCTTAGGGGCAGTAAACGATGGCTCACTGAGCCCAGAAAACAAACGGTTGTGCAGATACCACCCCCATCTAGCAGCAGACAACACAGAGAGTTTCTTGGGACTACTAGGTTTGGCAGGTTATGGATTTCTGTGTTTGCGTCCTTAACTTCTTCTTTATACCCGCTGTTAAATGGAGATACCCAATTCCAATGGACCCCTGAGCACCAGAACGCTTTTGATAACATCTAACGACACTGGCACTGAATTCCTCAACTTGACAGAGCCAAGCCTGCAATTTCAGAAAGCCCTACACTACGTTAAAAATGTACATTAATTCACACACCTTGGTTCAAAGAAACTGCAGGCATTCCTGAAGGATCAAGAACAGAGTTTTCCACTAACCCACTCACAGCAAAAGGAAATAACTGAACAGGTAACAAAAGTCTGTCCGGTCTGTCAATAGGTTAATGCTTATCTTTCCAAGCTTTCCCCAGGAAAGCACCTATTAGGAACCAGACCAGTACAATTCTGGGAAGTGGACTTTACTGAAATTAAGCCAGCAAGGTATGGACTTAAATATCTCCTAGTCTTTGTAGATATATTTTCAGGATGGATTGAAGCCTTCCCCACAAAAAAAGGCACAATTGGTGGTCAAGAAGATCCTGAAAGATATTTTTCCAAGACACGGCCTGCCTAAGGTAATAGGGTCTGATAATGGCCCGGCGTTCATGGCCCAGGTAAGTCAGGGGTTAGCCAGGACACTGGGGATAAATTGGAAGTTACATTGTGCTTATAGACCCCATAGCTCAGGACAGGTAAAAAAAATAAATAGAACCATTAAAGAGACCTTAACGAAATTAAGCTTAGAGAGCGGCATAAAAGATTGGACTATGCTCCTGCCTTATGCACTGTTTCATGCAAGAAATACTCCCTCTATTTCTTTGTGTAACCTCACCCCCTATGAAATTCTTTATGGAGCCCCTCCTCCAGTAAGGGACCTAACCCCAACTCTAAGACCTAGTGATCCCCTCCACAACCCCTTGTTTGACAGACTTAAAGCTCTTGAAAGAACTCAGCGATACCTGTTGAAACAGCTGGCCACTGCCTACCAACCTGGTGAAGAGGGGACTCCACATCGATATCAAATAAGAGACATCCTCTACATAAGACAACATCAGGTGTCATCCCTGTAACCTCGCTGGACAGGACCATACCAGGTGCTACTTATAAAACCTACAGTGGTAAATGTAGAAGGAATCAATTCCTGGATCCTAATTCTTATCTCAAGCCTGCGCCCTGTCCAGACTCTGGCTGAAAAACTGGAAAAGACTGGAAACCCTTTCAAATTGCATATTCGCCATGTGGATAAGGCTATAGACTCTCCCCTTGTCCACCAGTAGTCCTTACCCTCATCAGCCCGTTCATCAGCGATGGCTGATCACAAATCTTACTAGACAAGAAGTATGGTCTATCTCGCATACAGCCCCCTTAGGGACCTGGTGGCCATCTCTCCACCCAGAATTTGTCAGCTGGCTATACGTCTTTCATATTGGGATATCTCTGATGAAGAGGATCCAACTAAAATTCCATTAAATCCCTACTGTACCACAGATAATGGAAACAAACATTATGGATCTAGGGACACGCGAGCCAGATGCAGGTTGGCTAGCCTAGAATACTATGTTTGCCCGGCAGACTATCAAAGCCACAAACAGCCATGGCTGTGTGGGGGAAAAGCGGACTTCTTCTGAAAATAATGGGGATGTGAGCATACAGGGGGTGCCTGGTGGAACCCAAACTCCTCATCAAATTCAGTACACAGCATTGGCCATATTACCAATTAGACAACCAAAACTGATGGCCCCCAGAGGGGTCTCCAGATCCTCAAATTCTGTGTGACTTTTTCAACTTCGGCAAGTGTTCAAAAAGATCCATCAATTGGGAATTTCCTTCCAAGGAAATTCCCCTATGTCTATGCCTTTTCCCTCCTTTGCTCACATCCTGAACTATGCTTCTCCAATACATCCTCACCCCCCACCTTCTGCTCCAGACTCTCTGCAGTCACTCTCACATGAGCAACCTGATTTCTCCCCTCCAATTACTAGATCAAAAACAAAAACCTCCGCTGGATCTCATACCATTGCCTCCTTGCTGAGGTAGCAGGTACTGAGGTACCCTTCCACCCACTCACTCCTCTCTTCTCCTGTCAGTGCACGCACCGGGTACAACCAGGTCCTCTTACCAGCTAACACAAAGCTCAAACCAGCTGAGGAGTGCCCTAAGACGCCTATCCAAGATGTAATGAAAATGGCTTTTAAAGTTGCTTTGTCATCACTGAAAACAGGTAACAAAGAATTTAAAGTCCCTCAAAGGCTTTTTGGGATACTCACTCCCATCCTCCCCTCTGCTCTACCTGTTCTACTGCTCAAGGTTTATTGCCAGGAAAATCCCAAACCCCTTTCCCATTATTCTTTTATATCTCTTTTTCCTCATTCTCAGAACCACGGAGCTGCTCTCACCCCCACCTTCCTTGTCTTTCCCTCTGTTCCAATCCCACAGAAAAATCTTAAATGGCCTTCTCCAGAAGCCTTGATCATGGCTGACTTTAGGACTTTCAGCAACAGAGGCCCTATACAAGAGTTCAGTGTAGATAAACTTCCTCTTTTTGTGTTGCTTTGTTCTACTTGGCCACTGGCTGGAAAAATCAGCACTCCTAAGCTAGACACCCCCTTACTATTTTTTCACAAAATATGTGAACAAGGCCTCTGGCGTTGAGCTGGGGCTTCCAGAGATGGCTACATTTCTAAGATAAAGAAGTTACCAACTGGGCTCCATGGTAACAGCTGGCAGGAAGAAAAAAAAAGAAGAAAAAAGCTCTCCCCCTACCAGGTGTCCTTTAAAAGTTAACTTTCCCAGAGCAGAGGAAAAAAAAACAGAAACAAAAACTGCTTTTTGTGAACTTCTGCAGACTGTGAATTTCTGAGCCCCTTACGTTACATGTTGGGTACAAAATTCTGAAACTACCTAAACTTGGGGTTCAGGGGATTAAAAGATTACAACAGAAGCAATGCCCTCTAAATCTGGTTACAACCAAATAGGACTGTTTCCCTGTCTTCTGTGCTATCTTAGGTGCCTTGCCTTGTCCGTCCTTACAACAGTATAATTCTATATACTTAAACATTGTTTATGTTTTCATAAAATGATCAACATATGGCTGTTGCATGAGACAGTCTCTTGTGGTCTCTTCCTCTGATTAAGTATGTAATGGTGCAGATGTTTCCCAGAGTCCTCTATCATGACGCAGGATCATTTAAAGTTCCAATAGGGGCGCATACAACCTGGTTCCACCAGGAACACGTATCCCTCACTTTCTCCATCCTATTAGGAATAGGAGTTGCTGCAGCGGTGGGCACAGGAACCACTGCCCTAGTCCATGGACACAACAAATGACCCAATTAGAAGTAGCAATAGACCAAAACTTAAAGATATTAAAAACCTCCATCACAGCTTTACAGGAATCTTTAACCTCTCTCTCTGAAGTTGTTTTACAGAACAGGCGAGGGTTCGACCTCCTCTTATTGAGAGAAGGGGCCTTTGTCCTGCATTGAGTGAAGAATGTTGTTATTATGCCGACCATACTGGAGTTGTAAAAGAATCTATAATTAAATTAAGAAGACGCCTTGTAGAGCATCAACAAGAGAGAGAGGCCCCAAAAGGGTGGTTTGAGTCTTGGTTCACAGAGTCCCTCTGGTTAACTACGCATTTATCAGCCCTGGCTGGTCCATTAATAAACCTCATATTATTGCTAACTGTGAGACCCTGTTTGCTCAACCGTGTAGTTTCCTTTTTCCAAGCTCAAATTGGACAAGTTAAACTTATGGTAATAAGAAAACAATATACCACACTAGCAGACATAAAATGTGACACCCCCAATGATCACTTTAATGATTAAAAGTAACCAAAAGAAGAAGTGGGGAATGAAAGGTTAATAAAATAGGTACTTGTCACTTCCAATTTTTTGGTATGCTTAACAAAACATTGTGGATATCTTGAGAACTGTTTGCTAATCTTGTTCCCTGAATGTGCTGTACCAACTGCAAAACTGCAGAATGTACTCCCTCACCTGTTTGCATGCAAACTGCCCACTCGCCCTGAGCCATCAATAATCTTCCCTCCCTGCCCTCTCCAAGGAAAGTATATAAGCTCTGCTTAAGCTGTTCTCAGGGCTCTCTGCTCTATTCAAGGGAGCTCTGAGCCCCAGCATGCTGGACCCCCATAAACCCTTGGCTGTTGCATGAGACAGTCTCTTGTGGTCTCTTCCTCTGACACTCGCCTGACCATTACATTGGTAAAATAATAAGTGTGACCTTTGCTTTTCGTGTCCAGAATATTACTGTGATAAAATGTACATGTAGATAAGGTGACTTGAGTATATCTTCCACCATTTCTGGGAGCAATATTTTGAAGATGTACAAATTAGTATTGGGTGTACAAATAGGTGTACCCTGTGACTATGAATATAGAGATAATGCAAGAATAGACCATACTGTGAATAAATAATATAATAGGTTCCAAATTTAAATAATGCATTCAATTTATATCTGAAAATATAAAGGAAATCTTATATTGATACACATACATTCATTCCAACCACTGATACATCTAAAGGTAATATTAGGTTTATGGTTTATCATGAAGAGTCTGTGAGTTTTGCTTCAAAACTGATTATGGAAATTTAAAATAATGTGTTTGGAAAGAAGTCTCATGAAAAGACCATTCTAGAAACATGGAGGAATCCATGTGCTCTGAAGCAGGAAGTGATTGAAAGTGAAACAAATGCCTATAATTTTGCTAACTGGTGGATGAAATATATATCCTATGATGTGCATAAATTGAAGAAATAGTAATGTACCAGTGTTGAATAAAAATGAACATTAAAATACACAACATGTCCCATAGGAATCTACTTGCATTGAGGTTAAACTGGGTCAGTTACTGTATAAATATTAGTATTTGTATGCAACATTAATTGAAGTTAGTTTTCAGTACTGGAAACAAATATGTATTTCAGGGGGATGAATATTTCTGAGAATAATCTTGTGAAAAGTTCATTATAAATCCATATACATGAATATGAATGAATTTACGGAGTGGGTATAAGACACATATATTTCATATTTTGAAAAATCTGGAGAATATATATATATATATATATATATATATATATATATATATATATATATACTTCTTGTGTGTGTGTGTGTGTATATACATATATATATATATATACGCACACACACACAAACACACACACAGATATTAAAAAGAGCAATATATATGCCAATCGAAATTCACCACGAAATATATATTATCCACAGATCCAAAAATATTCTTTTTACTGATCATGGATTTACGTATAGTGTTATTCAACTAGGAAGCTAACCCATAGGTTGAATTTTCAGTTCCAACACTGTTTAGGAGCAATGATCTCTTCTCACAATTTGTATCTGCCAAGTCAGCCACCTCACAAGTATGCATGTTTCATACCAGGAAGGATTCTATATGTGCATATAAATATACATGTGCTGAATAAGCTACAGAGAAACGGAGACAAGAATTCACATATTTCTTAACTTAAAAACACATAGAGACCTATTCCAACAAAAAATTGACTAGATATATAACTCCTACCCTATGAAATGCAAAAGGAAAGTCCAAATATACACCATGCCTCCTCTGATCTGCTTGTATTCCTATTCTGTTTGGGTTATTTTTCTCCCTCATATTAGGATTAGTAGTCAGAGTCTAGTAGGGTATGTGTTAGTGTCAGGGTTTCAGTATTTCCAATGGAAAATTAGATAAGGAATCCAATGTGTATGCAATATGTGCTACACAAAATTATTCCCACTCTCATCCAGAACAATGACTTGACATTACCTGTGTGGGTAAACACTCCACAAACATGGAGCTCTGTTGGCCTATAGACTTTTTGAGAAACTGCCTCCAAGATTGGGCACTTGAAATATATGCTATTCTCAGGAGCATTAGCTTCCTTTCTAGTTAGACCATCAAAGCTGGGTCTGCATCTATGTGACCTGGAGGACATGGTTTCTTATTTTACATTGAACTTGAGGCAGCATTGCTGAATTCTCTCTTTGTAGGTAAACTGGTGCCACTGGAGGCTAAGTTTCTTCCCATGTGGACTGTGAAGCTATTTGGAATTCCTCCACTTTTCGTGGTTTTTATTGGTGCTGCACTGGGACTTTGGTATTCGCTTCATGAAATACAACAAGTTCAACTGGGAGACAGTGCTGGAGGGAGTTCTGTCATGTGTGGTGGGTCAGGATCTGCAGGAGAAAGCACCAACCAGGCTTCTATCCAACATAGCTTGCCCCCTTGTCCATAGCAACCTGATTCTGAAAATTGCCCTGAAATCTCTCCAAATAACAAGATGCCTTTACATATAAGGGTCTGCTGGCTGCACCATGTCAGTCCCAAACCATTTAAAAGCCAATAGCACATTCACATGGCCCCACCACAAATGCTTTATCACACACTTGCACACCACTGCAATAGGCCCACTACTCAGCAGGCTCCAACTTACTGGCATCTCTGTTCTACACCATTTAAATGAAACACAATCAACGCTTTTGCTGGAACACTCAAGATCAGCAGCAGGACATCCAAAGGTTCTCAAGTGCCACCTGGTCATGGGAATTTAAAACATTTCATGGTATATATCTTCCCCGTTTTTCAAGGATGAAGTTGGAGGCACTGTGGGTTCAAATCATTCAGGGACCATTAAGTGTTGAGGAAGCTAATTTCAATGAAAGCTCTGGAGGACTCTCACAGGCAAGGCTTCCCAAAGAGTGGCCAAAGGTCACATGAAGCCAGGTACATTGAGTTCTACAATGTAAGGTCCATGTGTGTTTTGACTTTCAACTATGGCTGCCAATTATTTCAGAATAAATCATGTGATATACTGGATGAGATACCCAGTGCTCTGTGGAAAGCCACCCTGGGCCTAGATCTCAGTTTCCAAGGGTGACTCTCATGCGTGGCCTGCTAAAATCCCAACAAAATTCATGACAATACTTCTCTGAGTTCAGTACCAGAACTCATTTTCTAAGGGGAATCACTCCAGAGTTCAAGCCCAGATGGACACAGTCATCTCATTCAACTGCCACGCAAATGACCACAATTAAAACCAAAACACTCCTTCATCGCCCTCATATTCTTCCACATAGACACTCATCATTACCTATGGCTGGAGTTTTCCATGAGGGGTGCAGCCCAAGACAGTGTCCAAAATAAGGTCCCTTTCCCCTCATTTGGCTAAAGTCATGGTGGGCTGGACACCCTTTCTGTGAACCAGGAGTGGTCAAATAGGCTTGCCTTTAATACTGCTCTGCTTCTCCAATTTGAGGCCTAATGACTGTCAGGTATAGATTCTTAATGTGATATGGAGTCATGAGAAAACCCAAGCACCTATGGGCTAGCCTCTGCAGGGCTTTGAAGAGCTCATTTGAAAGAAAGGATCCCTATTCTCACTTGATGGAGATCAGTAACCAACAGATCAAGGCAAGAGACTTCATCCACAATGACTGAACTTTTTGCTATTTTGGTTTTGGATGTACACATGGGATCATTCTTTGGATCCATCAGGTGCTGAGAATCTATTCCACGGCCTAACACAGGGCCAAGAACCTGGTTTAGACAAGTCCCTTTCCAAAGCAATTAAGCAAAGAGCCACAGGTGATGCCTATTCAATTCCATTTAAAAACTGTTTTCTTCACGCTTCACAAAGTGGTGGCTTGAGGCAAAAACCTTCCTGAGATTCAGGGCAACAGAACAATAGGTAAGCAAAAGGCCCAAAGCAGTGTTTTTCCACTGATATTTTCCTGGTCACACTGATATCTGAGATTTCTGAGATGCTCCCCATTCCCTTCAGCTATCCAGTGCACGGCCATGTCCCAGAGCTTGGAGGTGGTACATATCTTGCACACAAAACCATGAGCCCATTTTGGAGAGTGGCCAGAATTCCTGATGAAAACAGGGACTTAGGAAGGAAGTAGGTGTTGCCCATCCCTAAGGCAAGTGACAGTCCATTCATAAATAGGGTAGGATGAATGCTGGGAAGCTTTCTACTAGACAGGACACATCCGTGATGCATTCTCTTTTCTAATGTCTACAACGAAGGACACAGTGGGATACACAGATATAGAAACACTCACCTTGTCATAAGTCATACTAGAATTTGTCAACTCCAAACCAAACAAACCGCCTTTCTTACCTATTCTCAGAACATGAGACAAAACCACAAACTCACACCCACACCCACAAAGGCACCACCTTCCCCCTAGTATGTCTGTGACTATCCAGAGTGTCCTATGACTGGTGGGCCCTACTATGTTTTCCTGAAATGGCCTGTCCTGTCTCGGGTCTGGTCTCCTTGGCCAACACTGTGAAGTTGTCTGGAGCCAGCGGTTAGCCACTACCTGCTTTCTCAGTAAAGGCCCCTCTTCAGAGCTCTTCTGGCTTTTTCCATTCTCACATCAGCAGGTACCAAGAAAGACTGATTCTTTCCTTGGTAAATCCAAACAAGTGAGTCCACTGGGACTAGTACTGCAACTGGCTCTGAGTGCCTGGCTTCCTGGATCCCAAGTTCAGAGAGTTCCATCACCAAGGAAGAGATGTAGGTCACTTCCTTTAGGAACTGAATGAGCTAACTGCCTTGGCAACCACTTGGTCCTAAGAGTTGCTTCCAAGTGTCCCATGAGATGGAGGCTGCCCCTACTTACTGTGACACTTTCACAAGTTAGAATGGTATATCAACCATAGGCACCAGGGAACAGCTCTCCAAACAGGCCTGGTTTGGTCCATCTTCTCTATATTAAGAACAGAGAGACTGATACAGACAAAACCCTTCATCCTGACAAGGTTGTTTGCCATTGAAGATGACTTTTGCTCTCTCAGGTCCTTCATAGCTGCCTACAACTTCTCCAGAGTTCATTTCTACATGGATCTTTGAGTTTCTCAGCATGTGGAAGATCTCCTACATTCCTGTATTGAAAGACCAACTCTGGGCCTGCTCTTCTGTAAAGTTAGACTGAGGGAACAGTGTATGGTTAGGGTTAATAACAGGTTCGATTTGGGTTAGGAATCATTCTGCATGATGACTAATAGTATTGGGAATCTGCAATATTTACAAGAATATATAGGTGAAATATAAGTATGAAAATATAAATCTAGGTAAGATTTGAAGCCTAGAAGTGCATTGGGCCCATGATTGGTATACTTAGCTTTGAATTACATTCTGCACAGATGTCTCAGATAAATCATTATAAAATGGGATAGGACCTTCTACCTTGGATGATTGAATGTCGAAGAGAACATCCAGTCAAAAAGGCATATTCGGTAGGATTAGGAAGATAGCCTGTAAAAAAGAGTGATTATGGCATTTGGACAAAAGTTCTTTAGCAATAGATTTTTGGGTAGTGAGTGAATGTCAGTGTCAGCACACGCGAAGGGTCAGTCACAATGATGAACTGGGGAAAATAAGTAGGAAAGCAGATATCAATAGAGACATTAGGAAATCAGGCAAAGTATAATGTAAGAGGGTTAGACATTTTCAACATGGTTGAGGTTGAATATATAATCTTAGGAAGAAAGACATATGTTGCCTCCAATATGATTAACATTTGAGAGCATTAGGCAACCTGGACATGGTTGTTTTTAGTAATCCATGCTCACTTTCCATTTTCCTTAGGTGAAAGGTTAATTAAATAGGCACTAGTCACTTCCTGTTTTTCTGTATGCTTAACAAACCACTGTTGAAATCTTGAGAACTGTTTGCTAATTTTGTTCCCAGAATGTGCTGTCCCCAACTGCCAAACTGCAGAATATACTCCCTCACCCGGGTGCACGCAAACCGCACACTCGCCCTGACCAAACAATAAATTTCCCTTTCTGCCCTCTCCAAGAAAAGTATGTAAGCTCTGTTAAAGCTGTTCTCAGGGCTCTCTGCTCTATTTAAGTGAGCTCTGAGCCCCAGCATGCTGGAACCCCAATAACCTCTTTGCTGTGGCCGAGTGAAAATTGTATACTGTTCTGTACTTAAAAGATGCTTTCTTTTGCTTGCCTCTGCATAAAGATAGTCAGTTGCTGTTTGCTTTCGAGTAGGTAGACCCAGAAACCGGAACGTCTTTTCAACTAACTTGGACTAGACTCCCACAGGGGTTCAAAAACTCCCCCACTCTCTTTGATGAAGCCCTTCACAAACATCTCTACAACTTCAGAACTACACACCCCGAAGTCATTCTGCTTCAATATGTGGATGTCCAGCTACTGGCAGCCAACACCAAAGAAAACTGTGAGTCTGAGACCCAAGCACTATTATCTGAGCTTGCTCAACTCGGGTAGAGTGCTTCGGACAAAAAGGCCCAAATTTGCCAGCAAGAAGTAATCTTCCTGGGGTATTCCCTTAGGCACGGTAAATGATGGCTCACTGAGCCCAGGAAACAAACTGTTGTGCAGATACCACCCCCATTTAACAGGAGACAACATAGAGAGTTTCTTGGGACTGCTGGCTTTAGCAGGTTATGGACCTGGGTTTGTGTTCTTAGCTGCTCCTTTATACCCGCTGTTAAATGAGAATGCCCAATTCCAATGGACCCTTGAGCACCAGCAAGCTTTTGATAACATCTAAGAACACTGACAATGAACTCCTCAACTTCAGTGAGCCCAGCCTGGAATTTCAGAAAGCCCTACACTATGTTAAAAATGTACATCAACTCAATCAACTTGGTTCAAAAAAACTGCAGGCATTACTGTAGGATCAAGAACAGAGTTTTAGACTAACTCACTCACAGTGAAAGGAAATAATTGAATGGTTAACAAAAGCCTGTCAGTTCTGTCAATTGGTTAATGCTTACCCTTCCAAGCTTCCTGCAGGAAAGCACCTATGAGGAACCAGACCAGGACAAATCTGGGAAGTGGACGTTTCTGAAATTAAGCCAGCAAGGTATGGACTTAAATATCTCCTAGTCTTTGTAGATACATTTTCAGGATGGATTGAAGCCATTCCCACCAAAAAAAAATAAAAGAAAACCGGCACAAATTGTGGTCAAGAAGATTCTGAAAGATATTTATCAAAGACACGGCCTGCCTAATGTAACATGGTCTGATAATTGAAGACCCTTCATGGGCCAGGTAAATCAGGGGATAGCCAGGACCCTGGGGATTAATTGGAAGTTACATTGTGTTTATAGACCCCAGAGATCAGGACACGTAAAAAAAAATAAATAAAACCATTAAAGAGACCTTAACGAAATTAAGCTTAGAGACCGGCATAAAAGATTAGACTATGCTCCTGCCTTATGCACTGTTTCATGCAAGAAATACTCCCTTTGTTTCTTTGTGTAACCTCACCCCCTATGAAATTCTCTATGGGGCCCCTCCTCCACTAAGAGACCTAACCCCGACTCTAAGACCTAAGGATCCCTTCCACACACCCTTGCTTGACAGACTTAAATCTCTTGTAAGAACTCAGATATACCTGTGGAAACAGCTGGCTACTGCCTTCCAACCTGGGGACGAGGGGAATCCACATTGATATCAAGAAAGAGACTTCCTCTACATAAGATGACATCAGGTGTCATCCCTGGAACCCCGCTGGAAAGGACCATTCCAGGTGCTACTTATAGCACCTAAAGCAGTAAAAGTAGAGGGAATCACTTCCTCCATCCATGCGTCTCATCTCAAGCCTGTGCCATGTCCAGACTCTGGCTGGAAACTGGAAAAGACTGGAAACCCTTTCAAATTGCATATTCGCCACGTGGGTAAGGCTAAGGACTCTCTCCTTGGCCACCCGTAGTCCTAACGCTCATCAGCCCCTACTGCAGTGATGGCTGATCACAAATCCTACTAGATAAGAAGTATGGTCTCTCTTGCATACAGCCCACTTAGGGACCTGGAGGCCATCTCTCCACCCAGACATTTGCCAGCTGGCTATAGGTCTTTCCTATTAGAATATCCCTGATGAAGAGGATCCCATTAAAATTCCATTAAATCCTTTCCGTACCATAGATAATGGAAACAAACCTTATGGTTGTAGGGACAGGCAAGCCAGATGCAGGTTGGCTAGCCTATATTAGTATGTTTGCCCGGCAGACTATCAAAGCCACAAACCGCCACGGCTGTGTGGGGGAAAAGCCGACTTCTTCTGTAAGTCATGGGGATTTGAGCATACAGGGGCTGCCTGGTGGAACCCAAAATCCTCATCAAATTCAGTACACAGCATTGGCCATATTACCACTTAGACAACCCAAACTGATGGCCCCCAGAGGAGTCTCTAGATCCTCAAATTCTGTGTGACCTTTTTAACTTCTGCAAGTGCTCAAAAGGGTGAAAGGAAATTCCCCTATGTGAAGGCCTTTTTCCTCTTTCGCTCACATCCTGAACTATGCTTCTCCAATAGTTCCTCAAACTCAGCCTTCTGCTCCATACTCTCTGCTGTCAGTCCCACCTCAGCAAACCCGATTTCTCTTCTCCAATTACTAGATCAAAAACCGAAACCTCTGCCGGTTCTCAGAGCATTGCCCCCTTGCTGAGGTAGCAGGTACTGAGGTACCCATCCACCCACTCACTTCTCTCTTTTCCTGTCAGTGCCCACACCGGGTCCCACCAGGTCTCTTACCACCTAACCCAAAGCTCAAACCAGCTTAGGAGAGCCCTCAGACCCCTATCGAAGATGTAATGAAAATGGCCTTTAAAGTTGCTTTGTCATCACTGAAAACAGGTTACTAAATTTTAACGTCCCTCACAGGCTTTTTGGGATACTCACTCCCGTCTTCCTTTCTGCTCTACCGTTTCTACTGCTCAATTTATGTTGCTAGGAAAATCCCAAAATCCTTTCCCATTATTCTTTTACATCTCTCCTTCCTTATTCTGAGATCCACGGAGCTGCTCTCACCTCCCGCCTTCCCCATCTTCCCCCTCTGTACCAGGCCCTCAGAAAAATCTTCACTGAACTTCTCCAGAAGTCTTCACCATGGCTGACTTTAGGACTTTCAGCAAAAGAGTCTCTATAAATGAGTTCAGTGTAGATTAACTTCCTCTTATTCTGTTGCCCTGTTCTACTTGCCTACTGGCTGGAAAAATCATCACTCCTAAGCTAGACACCCCCTTAATAGTTTTTCACAGAATATGTGAACAAGGCCTCTGGCCTTGAGCTGGGGCTTCACAGAGATGGCTACATTTCTAAGATAAAAAGTTACAAACTGGGCTCCATGGTAACAGTTGGCAGGGGGATAAAAGAAAAGGAAAAAAAAAGCTCTCTGCCTCCCAGGTGTCCTTGAAAAGCTAACTTGCCCACAATAGAGGAAAAAACAGAAAAAAAAAAAAAAAGCTTCGTTTTGTGAATTTCTGCAGACTGTGAACTTCTGAGTCCCTTCTCTTTCATGTTGGGTACAAAATTCTAAAACTACCTAAAATTGGGGTTCAGGGAGTTAATTGATTACAACAGAAGCAATGCCCTCTGAATCCGGTTGCAACCAAATAGGACTGTTTCCCTGTCTTTGGTGCTATCTTAAGTGCCGTGCCTTGTCCGTCCCTACAACAGTATAATTCTATATACTTAAACATTGTTTATGTTTTCATGAAATGGTCAACAGATGTGATTAATTGTGTAATGGTGAAGATGTGTCCCAGATTGCTCTATAATGACCCAGGTTCATTTGAAGTTCAAACAGGGGGGCATACAACCCGGTTCCACTGGGAACATATATCCCTCACTTTAGCCATCATATTAAGAATTGGAGTTGTGGCAGGGGTAGTCACAGGAACCACTGCCCTGCTCCATGGTACACAACAAATGACCCAAATAGAAGCAGCAAGAGACCAAAACTTAAAGATAATAGAAACCTCCATCACAGCTTTGCAGGAATCTTTAAAATCTCTCTCTGAAGTTGTTTTACACTCAAGTTGAGGGTTGGACCTCCCCTCCATGAGAGAAGGGGGCCTTTGTGCTGCATAGATGTAATAATGTTGTTTTGATGCCGACCATACTGAGGTTGTAAAATAAAAGGATGCCTTGAAAAGCGTCAACGAGAGAGAGAGGCCCAAAAAGGGTGGTTTGAGTCTTGGTTCACACAGTCCCCCTGGTTATCTACGCTTTTATCAACCCTGGCCTGTCCAATAATAATCCTTATATTATTGCTAACTATAAAACCCTGTTTGCTCAACCATGTAAGTTCTTTTCTCCAAGCTCAAATTGGACAAGTTAAACTTATGGTAATACCCCACTAGCAGACATAGAATGTGACACGCCCCAATAATCACTTTTATGATTAAAAGTAGCAAGAAGAAGAAGTGCGGAATGAAAGGTTAATAAAAAAGGTACTTGTAACTTCCTGTTTTTCTGTATGCTTAACAAAACACTGTTGAAATCTTGAGAACTGTTTGTAATCTTGTTCCCAGATTGTGCTGTCCCCAACTGCCAAATTGCAGAATGTATTCCCTCACCCAGATTCACACTAACCGCCCACTCGCTCTGACCCATCAATAAATTTCTGTCCCTGCCCTCTCCAAAGAAAGTATATAAGCTCTGCTTAAGCTGTTCTCAGGGCTCTCTGCTCTATTCATGTGAGTATATTCAGAAGGAGTATAAAGTGAGTGACAGGATTAGACATTTTCAACAGGCTTGAAGTTGAATACATAATCTTAGGAAGAAACAAATATGTAGTCACCAATAGGATTTATATTTGAGAGCATTAGACAAAGGTGAAATGGATGTTTTAGGAATCCATGCTCACTTTCCACTTAGGATATGGTACAATCATAAGTGTGAACTTTGCATTTGTGTCCAGAATATTACTGTGACAAAATGTATGTGTAGATCAGGTGCATGAGTATTTCTTCCACCATTTCTGGGAGCAATATTTGAAGACTATAAATTATTATTGGGGGTGCAAATAGATGTACCCTGTGTTTATGAAAATAGAGATAATGCATGAATAGACCATACTGTGAATAAGTAATGTAACTGGTTCCAACTTTAAATAATGGATTGAATTCACATCTGAAATTATACAGGGAATCTTATATTGATATACAATCATTCATTCCAACCAGTAATACATCTAATGGTAATATTAGGGTTATGGTTTATCATGATGTGTGTGAGTTTTGCTTCAAAACTGATTATGGAAATTGAAAAAAATGTGTTTGGAAAGAAGTCTCATGAAAAGACCAGTCAAGAAACCTGGAGGAATGCATGTGTTCTGAAGCAGGAAGTGATTGAAAGTGAAACAAATGAATATAAATTTGTGAACTTGTGGATGAAATATATATATTATGAAGTGCAAAAACTGAAGAAATATTAATGTACCAGTGTTGAATGAAATTGAACGTAAAAAGACTCATCATGTCCCATAGGAATTCACTTGCATTGATGTTAAACTGGGTCAGTTACTGTAGAAATATTGATATTTGTAACCACCATTCGCTGTAGTGAGTTTTCTGTTATAGAAAACAAATATGTATTTCAAGTGGATGAATATTTCTGAGATAAATCTTGTGAGAAGTTGATTATTAATCCACATACATGAAAAAGAATGAATTTTGAGAGTGTATATAAGACACATGTAATTCATATTTTGAAATATTTTTAGAGTGTATATATATATATATATATATATATATATATATATAAACACACACACACACACACACACATACATCACATACATACACACAAAATACACACATACATTAAATAGTAGCAATATATATGAAAAACGTAATCCATAATAAAATATATACCAACCACAGATGGAAAAATAATATTTATTTTACTGAAAATGGATTTATGTATAATGTTCTACTAGGAAGCTCACCCATAGGTTGAATTTTTAGTTCCAACAGCGTTTACGAGAAGTGATCTCTTCTCACAATTTGTATCAGCCAAGTCAGGCACCTCACACAAATGTACGTGTGATACCAGGTAGGATTCTATATGTGCATATAAAAATACACGTGCGGAATAGGCTAGAGAGAAAGGGAGTCAGGAATTGACATATTTGTTCATTTTTAAAACACATGGAGAAATATTTTAATAAAAAATTCACTAGATTTATAACACCTACCCTTTATCTTGCAAAAGGCAATTCTAGTATACACCATGCCTCCTCTGAAATGCTTGTATTTCAATTCTATTTGGGTTATTTTTCTCCATCATATTAGTATTAGTAGTTAGAATCTAGTAAGCTATGGGTTAGTGTCAGGGATTCAGTATTTCGAATGGAAAATTGGAAAATGAATCCAATGTATATGCAAATATGTGCTGCACAATAATCTTCCCACTCTCATCCAGAATAATGTCTTGACATTACCTTGGCCTCAAGTAAGACACAATTAGAGGAGAAGAGTTAGAAAATCTGTGAATACATATCTGGATTGGAAAATGCTCAGTAGTTCACAACCTTGGAGGTTGTAGAGGAGTTTCCAAAAGTAAGGGACACGGTTGATACACCCAAACTAAGCTTTTATTAAAATTAGGAGCCATCTTTCCACAAAACCATGAAAAGATAATTTTGGCTTTAGTATAAATTACTGCAAATTCTGAACCTGCTTGAAATGCCTGCCCGTGCCTTGAACTCCCCCATGCCTAGCTCTCTGACCAGATCGCAGCCCTCTCTGAAACTTCAGTGACACCTCATAAATAATGGCCTTCCCTGACCATACAACGACCCTCTCTGAGGCTCTAATGGTCCTCATAATTTCTGATTCTAGGGCCAGCAAAAAAAAAATGTAAACAAAAATTAGTGTGATGCTTATCAAAATTCTGTTTTCTGTAACGCCCCTTTTGTGTAACTTTCTGGGCTATAAAGCTGGGCTGTAGGAGAGGTGGGTTTGCTGTCTTGTTTCCACTATTTTGAGAGGAAGATGCAGCCCGGCCACTGAAAATAATAAGCTTGTCTTAATTTGACTTTAATTGGAGTCAGTGGTCTTTTCTTGAATCGTGGTCTAACATTTTGTAGTTCCCCAGCGAGATGAACCTGCCCCAACAGATCACAAGACCAGACTGCTGGAAATTCTGAAGCTGGCCTTCCCTCCAGGGCTCCGTCCTGGAGAGGCAAGTTCCAAGGCCTTGGAGTGAGCTTTTGTTCCGGGGAGAACTGCAGTGAACCACCGCACTAAAACAATTAGCAAGCTCATGGTGGAGGAGGCCTCCATTGGTAAGTAGCACCTATATAACATTTGATATCCGGTAAAGGGAGATCTCTTCTGATGACAGAGAGGTGGCCTGGGGAGGCACACATATACTCCTGTCTGGGACAGTAACGAGAATCATTCTGTCCTCTGTTCTATTCTGTAGTGAATTCCTCTGAAAGGGTAGAGAGGTGCCAACAGACACACAGAAGTTCCTATCCCGGAGCATTAGCAAGATGTTCCATTGCTCCTCTGTTTTTCTGTTTCTGCGCCGAGTTTCTGTTTTTTTGTGTGTTTTTTTTTTCTGTGTTCTACATGTTTTTTGTTTGTTTGTTTTTGTGTGTTTTGTTGTGTGATTTCTGTGGAAAAAACTTAAGGATATTGGACATGAAAATGGGTAATAAAGCATGTAAGGCTGACATCCCTTTGAACTTTGTTTTAAAGAACTGTGATGAACTTTACCCCCCTTTGTTAAGCAGGATAAGAGAAGCCACTAGCTGGCTGCCTGGAACACACACACTTCACAGGGCAATGCCTGCTGGGGACGTAAGAACTGAGTATCTCCCAGGTTAACAATTGAAACTCCTTTAAAACCCCTTGTCCCTTCAGACAACGAGAGTTACAACCTTTGGGCAGAGACCCCTGTGTTTTTCCTTTGTTAGCAAAGCAGTAAAACTCCCTTTTTCTTTTTCTCAAACCCTGTCCTCATTATTAAATTGGCATGAATTGACTTCAAATTCAGGAAGTGAACTTTAAGTTACAAATTTTGGTACCCCCCACCGCCCCGGAAATTTTTGAGAGCTGACTACTGAAATGTTAGGAGATGGAGCATGCTTGGGGTGGAACGAAACCAGAAGAGCTAATCCTGTAAGTATAAGGAGGGACTGAGCGACTCCCAGCAGCTGTCAAAGCCCTGTTTTTTCAGAGAATTACCTCCTTCCTTCCCTGCACTGTAAGGATTATGCCACCTCTGTTTTTTTTAAAAAGAGAAAAAGAAAAAGGGGACACTAAATGCAGTAAAGTAACCATGGAGACCCTTGATATTACATTTCAGGTTGTCCCTCTGTGAAAACATCTGGTTCCCTTGTGGGGACATCTATGGTTCCACTGGTGTAGTTGATTTTTCTCTTATCTGCTCTGTTTTAAAGGCTTCTGTCTGTCAGCCATATTCTGGAGCTCCTTTCTGTCTGTCTTGTGTCTTTTTTTCTGGCCCTTTAAGACATGTGCAATGATATGTTGATATTATAAATTGTTTCTTGGGAATGATCTTAGCTGAATGTGTGTCTAAATGATGATGTTTTATTGTAACAATCTGGTATCTGAATGGGTTTTTAAAGCATTGCACAATCTTGCAGTTAAAAGTCGGGTTTAGGTAATTGTTTAGTTTATGATTTCAGATAATTCATGTCAGAGAACTTAAATACTTAGGATGGAAAACTAAACAACACAACTTCCAAGTTGGCAAGTAACTTCCCAATCATTCAGGCTATTTTTCACCAATTTTGAACTGGGTAGCCTGGGAAAATGTCACTGTGTGTAGCAGTGCATTAAATTGGACAAGGATAGTAAATCATAGTATGGTATCTGTTGACAAAAAAAAAGATGTAAAGATATAAAATTTTGTGAATTGTATCTTAAACTTGTATGATAATTTTCAACATCCAAACCTGAATATTATGGTTGAAATGCCTTAGGCCTGAGGTGTCTGCTCAGATTAGCAGCTTTTCCCCGTTCCTTCTGGACCTCAGCCAGGACTTAAGTTGAAATGCAAATGAAAGAAGCCTGCTAACTTAGTAGGAGACTGATCTGAGGCCTAAGAGAAAAAAAAAAGTTAAATTGTATGGTATTTACTAATTAATTACCAGTCATTTTTTCTAGAACTCTTATTTTTTTCCTTAGATTCTTTATTTTTTTGAGCTCATGATTTTGATCCTACAGACCTAGGTTAATGTTTTTCTGATCACTTCTATCTTTGACCAACTGTGGAGTTTTTGAAACATTGCAATGGATATTTCACCTGTGAAAAGCTACAAGACCTTTACTATTATTATGTGTACACACTGTTGTTATGTGTTGTATATCTATATATACATATGTCCGTATATCATATATATGATACACAAATTAACATATATAAAGTGCACTCATAAAAACAACGCTCATAAAAACAAATTTTACAAAGTGGATCTAAAGATCTTTAATTCACGTGATTTAAATTGTTGAATTTAAATTGGATAAACAGATAAAAATAAATGTCTTTAAAACTCAGCTTACAAGTTTTTCTAGGTGTTCAAAAATCTAATAAAATATTAATGTCTACAAAAATTCTAATATGACTTGGTTCTAGGACTTTTCCTTCAACAAAAAAAATGGTTTACAATCTTCAATACATTTGTCTAATATTTTGATAAATAAGTAAAGTAAATTTGATATGGGATTACTCATTCATGAGTACTTTTGTTACATATCTGATTGATTTACTAAGGTCTGTAGAAGTGTGTAATAAAGTCTGTATAAGATTGTAAAAATCAGTCATGTGTTAAAGAGACAAAAATTTCTGAAAACATAAGTTTACCCATAACATTGTGTTTTATTAAGTTTTATTTTTTCTAGAGCAAGCAACCATAAAAATTAAACAACTGATTAAATAAGAACTGTTATTTTAGAGCCCTGTACTGCCATTTCTTTAAAAGCTAAACTTGCTTAATGTAGAAACATCAATGTAATTGTGATGCTATTAATGTGCTCCTATCTTTCAGGTATACAAGTCTGTAAGGTAGAAACTTTAAAAGAGCATTATACCAAGCTGGTGTTCTGAAGTTGTATAGTAAAAAAAATATATTGGGCATTCATTTACCAGTTTTCAATAAGATATGTAAAGTTTTATGTTACTTTTTACATTGGGGAACAATTTAAATGTATTTTTATGTTAATGAGAGCCTTATCTATGCAAAGGTTAAAAACTTTCAGTGTTTATTAAATTCATGTATTAAATGTGATATCCTATGGTGTTAGCTAATGTTCATGTGACCTCAAACATTTTATATAAAATTTGTAAAATGATATTTAAAAAAACAAAGTTCATCTTTAGAACTAAAACACTTAATATTTATAAAGAGCCCTGCCTTACCTGAGATAAGGCTCTGTGTCCCATATTACTACATGTGAGAATGACTACGAAAGCTGTAGGTAAGATTATGTTTCATTTAAAGTTATGTTCAAAAGTTGTTTTGTTTTCTGTTAAGATTACTAGGATCTCAAACAGGGGATATAATGTATAACTCAGCTAAAAAATTCAGGGGAGCTATTACACGAACTAAGTATTTTTACACTTGTTAAAAAATTTTATTTTGTAATTTCCTTATAAGTGATCTAAAGATTCCCTGTTAGTGTTTTACAGAAGTGTTGCTTTAAGAACACAGCATGGGTTAATTTAAGATAATAAGTCATCACCTACAAGACACCTACAATACAGATCCCAATTAATAAAAAGATAAATAATTATAAACTTATAGACATTAAACCCCAGTACTCTTAATATAAGGCTGTTAAAATTTATTTGCTGGATAATTAAGATTAGGATTTAAAATTAAATTTACATGAAAAGAGCCAAGAAAACCAATATTTGGCTCTTGCCCTCTGAGTCAGTCTGAATCCATTGAACAGGGGACTTCTCTAAAAGCTTTGCAACTCTGGGCCTCATAACCTCCCAATCAGGGAGATTAATGAGACCACTGGAAAACAGAAAGCCAATCAGTGCATTTTCTATGAAGAAGAGAGTCATCAGAGAAGGGAGACATCTTTGATGCTTCCGAGGGAAGCCCCATGGTCAAGCAAGACCTGGACCCACCTAGCGCAAATGGCACCAGCAGAACTGAGAAGCTGCTCTCAAGTTTCCCCAGGAATGACTTTCATAAAACTCAGCTAATGTTAACAATAGATAGAAACAAAAGTCAGTTTGACAGCTTCATCTTAAACACTTAGCAAAGAGAGTTAAAACCAAAATACAGCCATCCTGACATTTTAAATAATAATAATAATAATAATAATAATAATAATAATAATAATAATAATAATAATATTTTAAGGTATTCACTTTATGTTATCCTCCCAAAATAAGTAAGACTGGAGGCCACAAAGAAGGATTCTCAGTCAGCAATGCCTGATAACTATAAAAAGTGACTATCAAGAGGAGCTGCCAGAGGCACAAATTTTAAGTTTAAGTCCTACAGATATTCCTATCCTACACAGGTAGGCTTGGTGTTTGCTAGTATGATTATCCAGCCCTGAGTAACAGAATTAAAGGTTTCTCTATTACACACAGAGGTCATACTAGTAAAAGAATTTTGCAAGATCAGATGACATTAAATTATTAAACTGTATCTTATGGGGAGGGACAAATGTAACACTAAATGTTAAATATTAAGTTGACATTCTGATAACTGGGGATATTAAAGCCTGCTGAGGGAACTTCTATACAGTGACATGTTCCAGCTGCTGCAACATTTTTTCAGTACTCATGGTTTTTGTTTCTCACATAGAAGAACCCATCCCCAGATGACTTTACAACCTGTTCTTCCCCAACCAGACTTCAAACCGAACTGATTTCTAAAAGGCAACCCATGTCCCTCAACTGACTTCTAAAAGACAAGTCATGTCCCATATGCTGTGCCCACTCACGTCACCCTCTCTCAGCTCTGAAGACGCCAAAATGAGTGACGCCTCTCGTCTAACAACTATGGAGCCAAAAATAAATAGACTATCAATATAAGTAATTAATTATGTCAGGTAAAATCAGGAATCCAGTTTTGGGTGAGTTCTAAAAATTTGGAGACTGTTACCTGAGGAATTAAAATTCCCTCATTGCTCTTTTCCTACCCTATCAAAGATTTGGAAGGGGAACATTAGAAAGGGGGAATGATAGACCCAACATGATCATTTATTAAAATTGGGAGCCATCTTGCCACAAAACCATGAAAAGATAATTTTGGCTTTACTATACATTACTGCAAATTCTGAATCTGCTTTGAATGCCTGCCCATGCCATGAACTCACCCATGCCTGGCTCTCTGACCAGATAGCAGCCCTCTCTGAAACTTTAGTGACACCTCATAAATATTGGCCTTCCCTGGCCAGACAACGACAGTCGTTGAGGCTCTAATGGTCCTGATAAATTCTGATGAGGGGCCAGCAAAAAACAAAAAATGTAAACTAGCATTAATGTGATGCTTCTCCGAGTTCTCTTATCTGTAACCAGCCTTTGTGTAACTTTCTGGGCTATAAAGGTGGGCTGTAGGAAAGGTGGGGTTGCTGTCTAGTTTCCACCATTTTTAGAGGGAGAGGAAGCCAGTGGAAATAATAAGCTTGGTTTAATTTGATTTTAATTGGAGTCAGTGGTCTTTTGTCATGTCCTGGTCTAACAGGTAAACACTCCACAAATATGGAGCTCTGCCGGCCTAAAACTTCTTGAGAAACTGCCCCTGACCTTGGGCACTTGAAATATATGTTGTTGTCAGGAGCTTTAGCTTCCTTTGTAGTGAGACCATCAAAGCTGGGTCTGCATATATGTGACCTGGAAGATATAGTTTCTTATTTTCAAATGAACATGAGGCAGCAGTGCTGAATTCTCTCTTTGTTGGGAAACTGTGGCCACTGAAGGCTAAGTGCCTCCCCATGTGGACTGTGAAGCCATTTGCTCATCTTCCACTTTTCATGGTGTTTCTTGCTGTTGCACTGGGAGTGTGGTATTTGCTTCACAAAATACAAGGAGATCAACAGGGACTCAGTGCTGGAGGAATTTCTCATACGTGTGGTGGGTCAGGGTCTGCAGGAGAATACACCAACCAGGCTTCTATCCCACATAGCTTGCCCCCTTAACCATTGCAACCTGATTGTGAACATTGCCCTGAAACCTCTCCATATAACAAGATGCCTTTATATGAAGAGGTCAAACGTATAATGGATTACGCGCTGCACCATTTCAGCCACAAGCCATTTGGAAGTCATTGGCAGATCCACATGGCCCCACCAGAGATGTTTTATCACACACCTGTGCACCACAGCTCTGTGTCACTATTCAGCAGTCTCCATCTGAGTTTGCCTAGATCTCAGTTTCCAAGGGCGACTCTCATGAGTGGCCTCCTAAAATCCCAACACAATTCATGGCAATTCTTCTCTGAGGTCAGTTCCAGAACTCAGTTTCTAAGGGGAATCACACCAGAGTTCCAGTCATGGTGGCCACAGTCATGTCTTCCAACCGCCACAAAAATGACCACAATTAAAACCAAAACACTCCCACATGGCCCTCATCTTCTTCCATATAGACACTCATCAAATTCTCTGGCTGGAGGTTTTCATAAGGGGCGCAGTCCAAGACAGTGTCCAAAATATGCTCCCTTGCCCCTATTTTCCCTAATTCAGTGTGGCCTGAACACCCTTCCTGTGAACCACGAGTGATCAAATATGCCTGCCCTTATTACGGCTTCACTTCTCCAATTTGAGGCCTAATGACTGCCAGTTATAGATTCTTTATGTGAATTGGAGTCATGAGAAAACCCAAGCATCTATGGTCTAGCCTCTGCAGGCATTTGAAGAACTCATTTGTCCCAAAGGATCCCTATTTTCACTTGATGGATGTCAGAAATATTACAGAAGATGCCGAGAATCTTCATACACAATGACTGCTATTTTGACCATTTTGGTTTTGTAGCACACAGGGAATCTTTCTTTAGATCCATCAGGTGCTGAGAATCTAAGCCACAGCCTCACACAGGACCAAGAGGCTGATTAAGAAACATCCCTTTCCAAAGCAATTAATCAAAGAGCCACAGGTGATGCCAATTCATTTCCATTTGAAAACTGTTTTGTTCAGGCTTCACAAAGGGGTGGCCTGAGGCAAAGACCTTCCTGACATTCAGGGCAATGGAACAATAGGTAAGCAAATGGCCCAAAGCAAGGATTCTCCACTGAGACTTTACTGGTCACATTCATATCTGAGTTTTCTGAGATCCTCCAATTCCCTTCAGTTATCATGTACATGGCCATGTCACAGAGCTTGGAGGTGATACATATCTTGGACACAAAACCATGAGCCTAGTCTTGAGAGTGGCCAGAATTCAGGAAGAAAACAGCAAGGTAGTAAGATAGTAGGCATTGCCCATCCATAAGGCGAGTGAAAGTCCATTCACAAATTGGGCAGAATGAATGCTGGGAAGCTTTCTACTAGACAGGACACATCCATGGATGCATTCTCTTTTCTAATGTCTACAACCACGGACAAAGTGGGATACACAGACATAGAAACACTCGCCTTATCAAACAACTTACTAGAAAAAGTCCACTCCAAACCAAACAAACCGCCTTTTCTACCTATTCTCAGAACATGAGAAAAAACCACAAACTCACACCCACACGCAAAAAGGCACCTCCTTCCCCCAAGTAGGTCTGTGACTATCCGGAGTGTCCTCTGACTGGTGGGTCATACTATGTTCCCCTGAAATGGACTATCCATTCTCAGATCTGGTCTCCTCGGCCAACTGTGTGAGGTTGTCAGGAGCCTGTGGTGAGACACTACCTGCTTTCTCAAGAATGACCCTGGCATTTGGCCATCCTCACATCAGTAGGTACCAAGGAAGAGTGACTCTGTCCTTAGTAACACAAAACAAGTGAGCCCACTGGGACTGGGACTGGGATTGGCTCTGGGTACCTGGCTTCCTGGATCCCAAGTTTAGAGAGTTCCATTACCAAGGAAGTGAGGTAGGTCACTTCCTTTAGGAACTGAATGAGGTCACTGCCTTGCCAAACACTTTGTTCTAACAGTTGCTTCCAAGTGTTCCATGAGCTGGAGGCTGCCCCTACTTCCTGTGACACTTTCACAAGTTAGAATGATATATCATTCATAGGCACCAAAGAATAGCTCTGCACAAAGGCGTGGTTTGGTCCATCTTCTCTACATTAAGTAGAGAGAGGCTGATTCATACACTTCCCTTCATCCTGACCAGGTTTTTTGCCATGGAAGATGACTTTTGCTCTCTCACGTCCATCATAGCTGCCTACATCTTCTTCAGGGATCCTTTCTGCATGGACCTCTGAGGTTCTCAGCAGGTGGAAGATCCCCTACATTTCTGTATTTTAAGATCAGCTCTGTCCCTGCTCTTCTCTAAAGTTAGATTGAGGGAACACTGTGTAGTTAGGGTTAATATCAGGATTGATTTGGGTTAGGAATCATTCTGTGGGATGAATAATGGTACTGGGAATCTGTGATATTTATAAGAATATAGACGTATGATTCAAGTATGAAAAACAGAAATCTAGGTAAGATTTGAAGCCCAGAAGAGAATTGGGCCCTTGATTGGGATACTTAGCATTGAAATACTTTCTGCACAGATGTCTCAGATAAATCGATATACAATGGCATAGGACGTTGTACCTTGGATGATTGAATGTCAAAGAGAACCTCCAGTCAAAAAGGGATAGTTGTTAGGATTAGGAAGATAGTCGGTAGGTTTAGAAAGAAGAGTGAGTATAGGATTTGGACCAAAGTTCTTTATCAATAGAGTTTCAGTTAGAGAGTGAATGTTAATGTCATTCCATGTGAAGAGTCAGTCACACTGATGAACTGGGAAAAATATGTAGGAAAGCAGATATCAATAGAGACATTATGAAATCAGGCAAAGTATTAAGTGAGTCATAGGATTAGGCATTTTCAACAGGGTTGAGGTTGAATATATAATCTTAGGAAGAAACAAATATGTAGTCACGAAGAGAATTGACATTTGTGAGCATTAGGCAACCTGGACAAGAATGTTTTTAGTAATCCATGCTCACTTTACATTTAGGCTTTGGTGAAATTACATAAAATAGGTAGTTGTCACTTTCTGTTTTTCTGTATGCTTAACAAAACACTGTTGAAATCTTGAAAACTTTTTGCTAATCTTGTTTCCAGAATGTCCTGTCCCGAACTGCCAAACTGTAGAATGTATTCCCTCTCCCGTTTACACGCAAACTGCCCACTCGCCCTGACCCATCCATAAACTTCCCTCCCTGCCCTCTCCAAGGAAAGTATATAAGCTCTGCTTAAGCTGTTCTCAGGGCTCTCTGCTCTATTCAAGTGAGCTCTGAGTCCCAGAATTCTGGACCCTTGGCTGTTGCATGAGACAGTCTCTTGGTGGTCTCTTCCTCCAACGCTCGCCCGAACTTTACATCTGAGGGCCGCAGGGAGATCCAGCAGTGGTGGATGAAAGACAGACAATGGGCTCCTCTCAGGGTGAGTAAGGTGCCTCTTTCTGGTTTCAGGTTTCAGGTTAGGGATGGGCATAATGGCTATCGGTGATGAGCATGAGCTCTCTCTGAGGGTGGCTGACAGACGTGTCACAGAGCCACAGGTCATGTCTCTGGGGGACGCCCTGGAGGTCTCGGGAAATCGAGTAACAATAGTCTCCTCGACTCAGTGATATTTTGTTTTGGATTCGGTATTGCCCGACCATCAGGTTTTGCCGTCTACTCTGTCCTGGTCTCAGTACTGGACGTCCATTGCCTGTCTTTATTGTCTTGTCTTGTCTGTGTCGTGTGTCATTGGTTTCACTGTTTGTGTATCTTTCATATGGGACAGAGCACTTCAACGCCTCTGTCCCTGACCCTTGATCAGTGGACCAAAGTCTGCTTAAGGGCTCAGAATCTTTCTTTTTCAGTAAAACGCCGGACCTGGTAGACACTATGTGCCTCAGAATGACCCACCTTCGGAGTCGGATGGCCCCCAGAAGGATGTTTCTACTTCTCACTAATTTAAAAACTCAGAGATATTGTCTTTCAGCCAGGGCCACTTAGCCATCCAGATCAACAGCAATATATCTTAACTTAGCAGGGCCTCTGCAAATCTCCTTCTCCATGGGTGAAACCTTTCCTTGAACCTGCCCCCGCTCCTACTGCTTCCCCCATGATTGTATCTCTCAAACCCTCTGCTCCTCCTCCTCCACCCTCTGTTCTCCCTGAGTCTCAAGACTCTACTGGACTCTCCTCCCCCTCCTTATGCCCTGTCCTCGTCCCCCAACCCCCAACTCCCTCTAAGTGATTCCCCTGCTGGTGACTCAGACTCTCCACCATTGGAGGAATCTAGGCCAGCCCAGCTCTCTCCAGATGACTACCCCGTGGCACACACAGCCCCTCCTTCCCTGGAGGAAGCTGGCCCTGACAAAAGAACTCAAAGAACTTGCCGGCAGTGAGTAAATTTTGAAGTGGACACAGGGGCAGTATACTCAGCCCTTAAGACACCATTGGGCCATCTATCAAATAAAATGACTCTAGTTCAAGGGCCTAATGGCAGTAAATATGGGGCTTAGACAACTAAGAGGACCATGGTCCTGGGGAAAGGAAAAATCCATCACTCCTTTCTAGTAATCCCAGAATGCCCCCCCCCATTGATGGGCAGAGATCTGCTCAACAAGCTCCAGGCCAGAATAACTTTTATCCCTGAAGGCCCCCAAGTGAAATTTCTAAAACCTTCAGTAGAAACTCCTATAGTCACGGCTTTAACTATGTCAGTAGAAGATGAACATCAACTCGTCACCCCCCCCAAGACTGATCAAACAGGCAAGCTACCCCAGAAATGGATAACAGATTTTGCAGATGCCTAGGAAAAAACTGCTGAGTTAGGCCTAGCCATGAAACAACCTCCCATAACAGTGGGGTTAATAACTACAGCCCACCCAATCAATGTCACAAAATATCCTCTGAGCAAGAAAGCTAAAGATGGGATAAGGCCCTGTATTCAGAAATATCTGGCCTTAGGGGTCCTAAGGCCCAGTCATTCAAACTGGAACACACCCCTGGTACCAGTAAAAAATTCCAGGAACTGGGGTCTATCGCTTCCTTCAAGACCTAAGAGAGATCAACAACAGAGTGCAGAACATTCACCCCACGGTACCTTATCTTTACAATCTGCCTAGCACTCTGAACCCTGAGCGGAATTGCTATACTGTTCTGTACTTTAAAAAAATGCTTTCTTTTGTTTGCGTCTGCATAAAGATAGTCATTTGCTATTTGCTTTCGAGTGGGTAGACCCAGAAACCAGAACGTCTGGTCAACTAACTTGGACTAGATTCCCACAGGGGTTCAAAATTTTCCCCACTTTCTTTGATGAAGCCCTCCCCAGAGATCTCAACAACTTCAGAACTACGCACCCTGAAGACACCCTGCTTCAATATGTGGATGACCTGCTACTGGCAGCCAACACCAAGGAAAACTGTGAGTCTGGGACCCAAACACTATTTTCCGAGCTTGCTCAACTCGGGTATAGTGCTTCTGCCAAATAGGCCCAAATTTGCCAGAAAGAAGTAATCTTCCTGGGATATTCCCTTAGGGGCAGTAAACGATGGCTCACTGAGCCCAGAAAAGAAACCATTGAGCATATACCACCCCCATCTAATAGCAGACAATTCAGAGAGTTTCTTGGGACTGCTGGATTTTGCAGGTTATGGATACGCGGGTTTGCGTCCTTAGCTGCTCCTTTATACCCGCTGTTAAAAGGAGATGCCCAATTCTAATGGACCCCTGAGCACCAGCAACCTTTTGACAACATCTAATGACACTGAAACTGAAATCCTCAACTTCACTGAGCCCAGCCTGCATTTTCAGAAAGCCCTATGGTACGTTAAAAATGTACATCAACTCACTCACATTGGTTCAAAGAAACTTCAGGCATTCCTGAAGAATAAAGAACAGAGTTTTCCACTAACCAACTCAGAGCGAAAGGAAATAACTGAACAAGTAACAAAAGCCTGTCAGGCCTGTCAATTGGTTAATGCTTACCCTTCCAAGTTTCTTGCAGTTAACCACCTACAAAGATCCAGACCAGGACAATTCTTGGAAGTGGACTTTACTGAAATTAAGCCAGCATGGTATGGACTTAAATATCTCCAAGTTTTTGTAGGTACATTTTCAGGATGGATTGAAGCCTTCCCACAAAAAAAGGCACAAATTGTGATCAAGAAGATCCTGAAAGATAATTTTCCAAGATACGGACTGCCTAAGGTAATAGGGTCTGAAAATGGATTGGCGTTCATGGCCTTGTAAGTCAGGGGTTAGCCAGGACCCTGGGGATTAATTGGAAGTTACAATGTGCTTATAGACCCCAGAGCTCAGGACAGGTAAAATAAATAAATAGAAGCATTAAAGAGACCTTAACAAAATTAAGCTTAGATATCAGCATAAAAACTTGGACTATGCTCCTGCCTTATGCACTGTTTCATGCAAGAAATACTCATACTCCCTCTGTTTCTTTGTGTAATCTCACGCGCTGTGAAATTCTCTATGGTCCCTCCTCCAGTAAGGGACATAACCCCAAATCTAAGACCTAATGATCCCTTCCGCACCTCCTGAGTTGACAGAGTTAAAGTTCTTGAAAGAAGACAGTGATATCTGTGGAAACAGCTGGCCACTACCTACCAACCTGGGGACGAGGGGACTCCATATCAATATCAAGTAAGAGACTTCATCTACATAAGACGACATCAGGTGTCATCCCTGGAACCCCGCTGGAAAGGACCATACCAGGTGCTACTTATAACACCTACAGTGGTAAAGGTAGAGGGAATCACTTCCGGGATCCATGCCTCTCATCTCAAGCCTGCGCCCTGTCCAGACTCTGGCTGGAAAATACAAATGACTGGTAATCCTTTCAAATTGTGTATTCGCCATGTGCATAAGGCTATAGACTCTCCCCTTGGCCAATAGTAGTCCTAAACCTCATCAGCCTGTTCAGCAGCGATGGCTGATCACAAATCATACTGTACTAGAAGTATGCTCTATCTTGCATACAGCCCCCTTAGGGACCTGGTGGCCATCTCTCTACCCAGACATTTGTCAGCTGGCTATAGGTCTTTCCTATTGGGATATCCCTGATGAAGGGGATCCCACTAAAATTCCATTAAATATTTTCCGTGCCATACGTAATGGAAACAAACATTATGGATGAGGGACACGTGAGCCAGATACAGGTTGGCTAGCCCAGATTACTATGTTTGCTCAGCGGACTATCAAACCCACAAACAGCCAGGGCTGTGTGGGGGAAAAGCCGACTTCTTCTGTAAGTCATGGGATGTAAGCATACAGGGGCTGCCTGGTGGAACCCAAACTCCTCATCAAATTCAGTACTCAGCATTGGGCATATTACCAATTAGACAACCAAAACCGATGGCCCCCAGAGGGGTCTCTAGATGCTCAAATTCTGCATGACCTTTTTGACTTCGGCAAGTGCTCAAATGGTGGAAGGAAATTCCCCTATGTGGAGGCCTTTTCCCTCCTTCACTCACATCCTGAACTATGCTTCTCTAATAGATCCTCACCCTCTGCTTTCTGCTCCAGACTCTCTGCTGTCACTCCCACATAAGCAACCTGATTTCTCCCCTCCAATTACTAGATCAAAAACCGAAGCCTCTGCCGGCTCTTAGACCATTGCCCCCTTGCTGAGGTAACAAGTACTAAGGTACCCATCCACCCACTCACTCCTCTCTTCTCCTGTCAGTGCCCTCACCAGGTCCCACCAAGTCCTCTTACCAACTAAACCAAAGCTCAAAAAGCTAAGGAGAGCCCTCAGCACCCTATCCAAGATGTAATGAAAATGGCCTTTAAAGTTTTTTTTGTCATCAGTGAAAACAGGTTACTAAAAATTTAACATCGCTCACAGGCTTTTTGGGATACTCACTCCTGTCTTCTCCTCTGCTCTACGTGTTCTACTGCTCAACATTTTGTTGCCTGGAAAATCCCAAACCCCTTTCCCATTATTCTTTTACATCTCTCCTTTCTCATTCTCAGACCATTCTCTTAAACCTCTCTCTCTGAATTTGTTTTACAGAACAGGCGAGGGTTGGACCTCCTCTTCATGAGAGAAGAGGGCCTTTGTGCTGCATTGAGGGAAGAATGTTGTTTTTATGCCGACCATACTGGAGTTGTAAAAAAATTTATGAGTAAGTTAAAAAGATGCCTTGAAGAGCATCAACAAAGGAGAGGGGCACATAAAGGTTGGTTTGTGTCTTTGTTCACATAGTCCCCCTGGTTACCTACGCTTTTATCAACCCTGGCCAGTCCATTAACAATCCTCATATTAATGCTAATTGTAGGAACCTGTTTGCTCAACCGTGTAGTTTCTTTTCTACAAGCTCAAATTGGATAAGTTAAACTTATGGTAATCAGACAACAATATACCTCACTAGGAGACATAAAATCAGAGACCCCCCAATGATCACTTTTATGATTAAAAGTAACCAGAATGAGAAGTGGGGAATGAAAGGTTAATAAAATAGGTACTTGTAATACCTGTTTTTCTGTATGCTTAACAAAACACTGTTGAAATCTTGAGAACTGTTTGCTAATCTTGTTCCCAGAATGTGCTGTCCCCAACTGCCAAACTGCAGAATGTACTCCCTCTCCCATTGGCACGCAAACCACTCACTCGACCTGACCAATCAATAAATTTCCCTCCCTGCCCTCACCAAGTAAAGTACATAAGCTCTGCTTAAGATGTTCTCAGGGCTCCCTTCTCTATTCAAGTGAGCTCTGAGCCCCAGCATGCTGGACCCCCAAATAGCCCTTTGCTGTTTCATGAGACATTCTCTTCCTGGTTTCTTCCTCCAATGCTCGGCCGACCTTTACATTGGTACAATCATAAGTGTGAACTTTCCTTTGTGTGTCCAGAATATTACTGTAATAAAATGTATATGTAGATCAGGTGACAGGAGTATTTCTTCCACCATTTCTGGGAGCAATATAATGAAGATGTATGAATTAGTATTGGGGATAGAAATAGGTGAACCATGTGTCTGTGAATATAGAGATAATGCATGAATAGACAATACTGTGAATAAATAATATAACTGGTTCCAACTTTAAATAATGGATTGAATTGATATCTGAAAATATACAGAAAATCTTATATTGATATAATACATTTAATCCTACCCGTTATATATCTAATTGTAATATTAAGGTTATGGATTCTCATGAAGAGTGTGTGAGTATTGCTTCAAAAGTGATTATGGAAATTGAAAATAATGTGTTTGGAAAGAAGTCTCATGAAAAGACCAGTCAAGAAACCCGGAAGTGTACATGTGTTCTGAAGCAGGAAGTGATTGAAAGTGAAACAAATGCCTAAATATTTGCTAACTTGTAGATAAAATATATATCCTATGATGTGCATTAATTGAAGAAATAGTGATGTACCAGTGTTGACAAAAATTAACGTTAAATACACATCATGTCCCATAGGAATCTACTTGAATTGATGTTAAACTGGGTCAGTTACTGTAGAAATATTAGGATTTGTATGCACCATTCACTCAAGTTAGTTTTCAGTACTAGGAAAGAAATATGTATTTCAGGTGGATGAATATCTCTGAGAATAATCTTGTGAAAAGTTGATTATAAATCCACATATATGAATATTAATTAATTTAGGGAGTGTATAATAAGACTCATACATTTCATATTTTGAAAAATCTGGAGAGTGTGTGTGTATACACACACACACACACACACACACACACACACACACACTGAGACATTAAAAATAGCAATATATATATATATCAATCGAAATTCACCATGAAATATATATCATCCACAGATCCAAAAATATTCATTTTATTGAAGATAGATTTATGCATAATGTTGTTGAACTAGCAAGTTTACCCATACATTGAATTTTCAGTTCCAACAGCATTTAGGAGGAGTGATCTCTTCACACAATTTGTGTCTGCCAGGTCAGCCACCTCACAAAAATGTACGTGTGATACCAGGTAGTATTCTACATGTGTATATAAAAATGCATGTGCTGAATAGGCTACAGAGAGAGGGAGACAGGAATTCACATATTTGTTAACATTAAAAACACATGGAGAACTATTTCAACAGAAAATTGACTATATTTATAACACTTACCCTTTTTTATGCAAAAGGCAAGTCCAACTCTACACCATGCCTCCACTGAACTGCTTGCATTTCTATTCTGTTTGGGTTATTTTACTGCATCATATTAGGATTAGTAGTCAGAGTCTAGTTTGTTATGGGTTACTGTCTGGGATTCAATATTTCAAATGGAAAATACGATAATGAATCCAATGTGTATGCAAATATGTGCTACACAAAAATCATCCCACTCTCATCCAGAACAAAGCTTTGACATTCCCTTCATCTGAAGTAAGTCACAGTTAGAACAGTGGTGTTAGAAAATCTGTGAATACATATCTGGAATGGAAAATTCTCGGGAGTTCACAACCTTGGAGGTGGTAGAGGAGTTTCCAAAAGTAAGGGACATGGTAAACACTCCTCAAACATGGAGGTCTGCTAGCCTAAAGACATCTTGAGAAACTTCCTCTGAGGTTGGGCACTTGAAATATATGTTATTTTCAGGAGCTTTAGCTTTCTTTGTAGTGGGACCATCAAAGCTGGGTCTACATCTATGTGACCTGAAGGATATGGTTTCTTATTTTCTAGTAAACTTGAGGCAGCAGTTCTGAATTCACTCTTTGTAGGTAAACAGTGGCCACATGGGTCTAAGTGTCTCTCCGTGGGGACTGTGGAACCATTTGGTCATCCTCCACTTGTCGTGGTGTTTTTTGCTGCTGCACTGGGAGTTTGGTATTTCCTTCACAAAATACAAGAAGTTCAACAGGGACACAGTGCTAGACGGAGTTCTGTCACTTGCGGTAGGTCAGGGTCTGCAGGAGAATGCACCAACCAGGCTTCTTTCCCACATAGCTTGCCAACTTGTGCATAGAAACTTGATTCTTAACATTGCCCTGAAACCTCTCCATATAAAAACATGCTTTTACATATACGGGTCTCCTGCCTGCACCATGTCAGTCACAAGCAATTTGGAAGCCAATGGCAGATCTACATGGCCACAACACAAATGTATTATCACACAACTGCACACCACTTTCTAGCCCCACTACTCTGCACGCTCTAACTTAATGGCATCTCTGTTCTACACCATTTTCATGAAACCCAGTCAATCAAGGAATTGTCTGGTACACTCTTGATCAGCAACAGGACATCCAAAGGTTCTCCAGTGCCACCTGGTCATGGGAATTTCAAAAATTTCATTTTATTTATGTAGCCATTTTTCAAGGATGAAGTTGGAGGCACTGTGGGTTTCAATTCATTCAGGAACCATTAAATGGTGAGGAAGCTCATTTCAATGAAAGCTCTGGAGAATGATAACAGGCAAGGTTTCCCAAAGAGTGTCCAAAAGGTCACATGAAGCCAGCGCTGTTGAGGTCTACAATGTGAGGTCCATGTGTGTTTTGACTCTCAACTATGGCTGCCAAGTTTTTCAGAATAAAATCATGTGATATTCCGGCTGAGATTTCCAGTGCTCTCTGGAAAGCCACCTGGGCCTAGATCTCAGGTTCCAAGGGTGACTCTCATGCATGGCCTCCTTAAATGCCAACACAATTCATGGCAATACTTCTCTGAGGTTAGTTCCAGAACTCAGTCTCTAAGGAAAATCACACCAGAGTTCAAGAGCAGGTGGACCCAGTCATCTCTTCCAACTGCCACACAAATGACCACAATTTAAACCAAAACACTCCCACATGACCCTCATCTTTATCCATATAGACATTCATCATAACCTCTGGCTGTATGTTTCCATGAGGGGTGCAGCACAAGACAGTGTCCAAAATAGACTTCCTTGCCCCTCATTTGCCTAAAGTCTGGGTGGCCTGGAAACACTTCCTGTGAAACAGGAGTGATCAAATAGGCCTGCCCTAAATACTGCTGTGCTTCTCCAATTTGAGGCCTACTCACTGTCATGTATTGATTATGTATGTGATTTGGAGTCATGAGACAACACAAGCAACTATGGGCTAGACTCTGCAGGGATTTGAAGAGCTCATTTGACCCAAAGGATCCCTATTCTCACTTGATGGAGGTCAGGAACCTTACAGAGGAAGGCGAGAGACTTCATCCACAATTACTGCACTTTTTGCCATTTTGGTTATGGATGCAAACATGGGATCTTTCTTTAGATCCATCAGGTGCTGAGAATCTAAGCCAAAGCCTCACACAGGGCCAAGTGGCTGATTCAGACACATCCCTTTCCTAAGCAATTAAGCAAAGAGCCACAGGTGATGTCCATTCATTTCCATTTGAAAACTGTTTTGTTCAGGCTTCACAAATGTGTGGCCAGAGGCAAAGGCCTTCCTGACATTAAGGGCAACAGAAGAATAGGTAAGCAGTAGGCCCAAATCAGGGTTTCCCCACTGAGACTTTCCTGGTCACATTGATATCTGGGTTTTCTGAGATGCTCCAATTCCCTTCAGCTATCCAGTACATGGCTATGTCACAGAGATTGGAGGTGGTAAATAATTTGGACACAAAACCATGATCCTATTCTGGAGAGTGGCAAAATTCAGGAAGAAAAGAGAAACTTAGGAAGATAGTAGGCATTGCCCATCCATAAGGCAAGCTGAATTCCTTTCATAAATTGGGTAGGATGAATTCTGGGAAGATTTCTACTACACAGGACACATTCATTGATGCATTCTCTTTTCTAATATCTACAACCAAGGTCACAGAGAGATGGACAGACATAGAAACACTCGGCTCCTCAAAGGACTTACCAGACACAGTCAACTCCAAACCAAACAAACCACCTTTCCTACCTATTCTCAGAACATGAGACAAAATCACAAACTCACACCCACACCCACAAAGGCACCTCGTTTTCACAAATAGGTCTGTGACCATCAGGAGTGTCCAATGACTCGTGGGCCCTACTATGTTTTCCCGAAATGGCTTGTCCTGTCTCAGATCTGGTCTCCTTGGCCAACTCTGAGGAGTTGTGAGGAGCAAGTGATGAACAACTACATGCTTTCTGAAAAAGTACACTCTTCAGAGCGCTGCTGGCATTTGGCAATCCTCACATAAGTAGGTACCAAGGAAGACTGACACTGTCCTTGGTTATTTCAAAAACCTGAGCCCACTGGAACTGGGACTGGGACTCGCTCTGGGTGCCTGGATTCCTGGATCCAAAGTTCAGATAGTTCCATCACCAAGAAAGTGAGGTAGGTCACTTCATTCAGGAACAGACTGAGGTCACTACCTTGGCGACCACTTTGTCCTAACAGTTCCATTCAATGGTCCCAATAGATGGAGGCTACCCCTACTTCCTGTGACACTTTCACAAGTTAGGATGGTATATCAACCATAGGCACCCAGGAACATATCTCCACACAGGCCTGGTTTGGTCCATCTTCTCTACATTAAGAAGAGAAAGGCTGATTCAGACACAAACCTTCATCCTGACCAGGATGTTTGCCATGGAAGATGACTTGTGCTCTCTCAGGTTCTTCATGGCTGCCTACAACTTCTCCAGGGATTATTTCTGCATGGACCTTTGAGGTTCTCAGCAGGTGGAAGATCCCCTACATTCCTCTTTTGTAAGACCAACTCTGATCCTGCTCTTCTGTAAAGTTAGATTGAGGGAACAGTGTATGTTTAGGGTTAATAGCATGTTCAATTTGAGTTAGGAATCATTCTGTGGGATGAATAATGGTACTTGAAACCTGTGATATTTACAAGAAAGGGGAAATATAATTATGAAAACAGAAATCTAAGTAAGATTTGAAGCCCTGAAGGGCAAATTGGGCCCTTGAGTTGGATACTTATCTTTGAATTATGTTCCGCACAGTTATCTCAGATAAATCCATATACAATGGCATAGGACCTTGTACCTTGGATAATTGAATGTAGAAGAGAACATCCAGTCAAAAAAAGATAGTCAGTAGGATTAGGATGATCGTCGGTAGGTTTAGGAAGAAGAGTGAGTAAATGATTTGGACCATAAGTTCTTTCGCAAGAGGGTTTCGAGTAGAGAGTGAATGTAAATGTCAGAACATGTGAAGAGTCAGTCACAAAGATGAACTGGGGAAAATATGTAGGAAAGTAGATATCAATAGAGATATTAGGAAATCAGGAAAAGAATAAAGTGAGTGATTGGATTAGACATTTTCAACAGGCTTGAGGTTGAGTATATAATCTTAGGAGGAAACAAATATATAGTCACAAATAGGATTTACAATTGAGAGCATTAGGCAACCTGGAGATGGATGATTTTTGTAATCCATGCTCACTTTCCATTTAGGATTTGGTACAATCATAAATGTGACTTTGCATTTTGTGTCCAGAATATTACTGTGATAAAATGTATATGTACATCAGGGAACATGAGTATTTCTTCCACCATTTCTGCAAACAAGTTTTTGAAGACATATAAATTAATTTTGGGAGTAAAAATAGGTGTGCCCTGTGTCTCTGAATATAGAGAAAATGCATGAATAGACCATACTGTGAATAAATAATATAACTGGCTCCAACTTTAAATAATGGATTGAATTGATATCTGAAAATATACAGGAAATTTTATATTGATATACATCCATTCATTACAACCAATTATACATCTAATGGTAATTTTAGGGTTATGCTTTATCATGAAGAGTGTGTGAGGTTTGCTTTAAAATTGATTATGAAAATCGAAAATAATGTGTTTGGAAAGAAGTTTCATGAAAAGGCCAGTCAAGAAACCTGGAGGAAATCATGTGTTCTGAAGCAGGAAATGATGGAAACTGAAACAAATGCCTATAAATTTGTGAACTTGTGGATGAAATATATATATTATGATGTTCAAAAACTTAAGAAATAGTAATATACCAGTGTTGAATGAAAATGAACCTCAAAATACACACCATGTCCCATAGGAATCTACTTGCATTGATGTTAAACTGAATCAGTTAGTGTAGCAATATTAGGATCTGTAACCACCATTCACTGTAGTGAGTTTGTTGTACTAGGAAACAAACATGTATTTCACGTGGATGAATATTTCTGAGAAAAATCTTGTGAAAAGTTGATTATAAATCCACATACATGAACATGAATGAATTCAGGGAGTGTATATAAGACACATATATTTCATATTTTGAAAAATCTGGACAGTATATATATATATATATATATATATATATATATATATATATATATATATATATACAAAACACACACACAGAGACATTAAAATGTAGCAATATATATGCCAATCGAAATTCATCATGAAATATATATCCTCCAGAGATGGAAAAATTTATATTTTAATGAAAATGGATTTATGTATAATATTCCACTAGGAAGGTCACCCATAGGTTGAATTTTAAATTCCAAAAGTGTTTAGGATGGCTGATCTCTTCTCACAATTTGTATCTGCCAATGCATGCACTCACAATAATGTACTTGTGATACCAGGTAGGATTCTATATGTGCATATAAAAATACATGTGCTGAATAGGCTACAGAAAAAGGGAGACAGAAATTCACATAGTTGTTAACTTTAAAAACTCATGGAGAACTATATCAATTAAAATTGACAAGATTTGTAACACCTACAATTTGTTATGCAAAAGGCAAGTCCAAATATATGTGATACATCCACTGAACTGCTTGTATTTCTATTCTGTTTGGGTTATTTTTCTCCATCATATTAGGATTATCAGTAAGAGTCTAGTTGGGTATGGGTTATTGTCAGGGATTCAGTATGTCGAATGGAAAATAGGAAAATGTATCCAATGTGTATGCAAATATGTGCTACACAAAAATCTTCCTACTCTCATCCAGAAAAATGCCTTTACATTACCTTCACCCCAAGTAAGACACAATTAGAGGAAAATAGTTAGAAAATATGTGAATACATATCTGCAATGGAAAATAATCAGGAGTTCACAACCTTGGAGGTGGTAGAGGAATTTCCAAAACTAAGGGACAGGGTAAACACTCCACGTACATGGAGCTCTGCCGGAATAATACTTCTTGAGAAACTGCCTCTGTGGTTGGACACTTGAAATATTTGTTGTTCTCAGGAGCTTGTCAGAAACTATGTTCCTTTGTAGTGAGAACATCAAAGCTGACCCTGCATCTATGTCCAATGAACATGAGACAGCAGTGCCGAATTCTCCATTTGTATGTAAACTGTGGCCACTGTGGGTAAGTGTCTCCCCGTGTGGACTGTGAAGCCATTTGGTCATCCTCCACTTTCCATGGTGTTTCTTGCTCCTGCACTGGGAGTTTGGTATTTGCTTCATGAAATACAAGGAGTTCATCTGGGACACAGTGTTGGAGGGAGTTATGTCACATGTGGTTTGTCAGGGTCTGCAGGAGAATGCACCAAACAGGCTTCTATCCCACATAGCTTTCTCCTTGACCATAGCAACCCTATTCTGAAGATTGCCCTGAAACCTCTCCATATAAAAAGATGCCTTTACAAGAAAGAGCCTGCTGGCTGCACCATGTCAGCCACAAGCTATTTGGAAGTCAATGGGAGATCCACATTTCTCAACCACAGATATTTTTTCACACACCTGCACACCACAGCTCTTGGCCCACTACTCTGCAGGCTTCAATATACTGGCATCTCTGTTCTACACCATTTTCATGAAACCCAGTCAAACAAGGCACGGTCTGGTACACTCATGATCAGCAACAGAACATCCAAAGGTTCTCCAGTGCAACCAGGTCATGGGAATTTCAAAAATTTCATGGTATTTATGTAGCCATTTTTCAAGGATGAAGTTGGAGGCACTGTGGGTTTCAATTCATTCAGGAACCATTAAAAGTTGAGGAAGTTCATTTCAAAGAAAGCTCTGGAGAACTCTCACAGGCAAGGCTTCCAAAAGAGAGGACAAAAGGTCACATGAAGCCAGGCCCATTGAGTTCTCCAATATGAGTTCCATGTGTGTTTTGACTCTCAACTATTGCTGGCAAGTATTAAAGAATAAAATCCTGTGATATCCTGGCTGAGATTCCCAGTACTCTGAGGAAAGCCACCCTGGGCCAAGCTGTCTGTTTCCAAGGGCGACTCTCATGCCTGGCCTCATAAAATCCCAACACAATTTATGACAATACTTCTCTGAGTCAGTTCCAGAACGCAGTCTCTAAGGGGAATCACACCAGAGTTCAAGCCCAGGTTGACCCAGTCATCTCTCCACATCGCCAAACAAATGACCACAATTAAAACCAAAACACTCCCACATGGCTTCCATCTTCTTCCATGTAGACACTCATCATAACCTCTGGTTGGAGCTTTCCATGAGGGGCACATTCCAAAGAGTGTCCAAAATAAGCTCCATGTCCCTCATTTGGCTAAAGTCAGGGTGGGCTGGAAACCCTTCCTGTGAAACCGGAGTGATCAAATATTCCTGCCCTTAATACTGCTCCGCTTCTCCAATTTGAGGCCTTCTGACTGTGGGGTTTAGATTCTTTATGTGAATTGGAATCAGGAGAAAAGACAAGCCCTTCTGCAGAGATTTGAGGAACTCATTTGACCCAAAGGATCCCTATTCTCACTTGATGGATTTCAGGAGCCTAACAGAGGAAGGCAATAGAATTCATTCACAATGACTGAACATTTTGCCATTTTGGTTTTGGATGCACACATGGAATCTTTCTTTAGATCCATCAGGTGCTGAGAATATAAGCCACAGCCTCACACAGGGCCAAGAGGCTAATTCAGACACATCCTATTCCAAAGAAATTAAGCAAAGAATCCAAGGTGATGCCCATTCATTTACATTTGAAAACTGTTTTCTTCAGGGTTCATAAAGGGGTGGCCTGAGGCAAAGACGTTTTTGAAATTCAGGGCAACAGAACAATAGGTTAGCAAATGACCCAAAGCAGGGTTTCTCCACTGAGAGTTTCCTGGTCACACTGATATCTGAGTTTTCTGAGATACTGGCCATTCCATTCAGCTATCCAGTACAAGGCCATGTCACAGACGTTGGAGTTGGCACCTATCTTGGACACAAATCCATGATCCTATTCTGGAGAGTGGCCAGAATTCTGGAAGAAAAAATGGGACTTAGGAAGGTAGTAGGTTTTGCCCATCCATAAGGAAAGCCACACTCCATTCATAAGTTAGACAGGATGAATTCTGGGAAGTTTTCTAGTAGACAGGAAACATCCATTGTTGCATTGTCTTTTCTCGTGTCTACAACCACGGACACAGTGGGATACACAGACATAGAAACACTCACCTTGTCAAACGACTTACTAGAAACAGTTCACTCCAAACAAACAAACAAACAAACAAACAAAAAAAAAACCGCCTTTCCTACCTATTCTCAGAACATGAGAGAAAACAACAAACCCACACTCACAAAGGCACCTCCTTCCCCCAAGTAAGTCTTTGACTATCCGGTGTGTCCTCTGACTGGTGGGCCATACTATGTTCCCCCGAAATGGCCTGTACCCTCTCTTGTTTTCTTGGCCAACACTGTGAAGTTGTCAGGAAAAAGTGGTGAGCCACTACCTGCTTTATCAGGAAAGGTCCCTCTTAAGAGCTCTCCTGGCATTTTGCCATCCTCACATCAGTAGGTACCAAGAAAGACTAACTGTCCTTGGTAAATCCACACAAGTGAGCCCACTGGGACTGGGACTGGGAATGCATCTGGGTGCCTGGCTTCTTGGATACCAAGTTCAGAGAGTTCCATCACCAAGGAAATGAGGTACATCACTTTCTTTGGAACTGAATGAGGTCACTGCCTTGGCAACCCCTTTGTCCTAACAATTGCTTCCAAAGGTCCAGTGAGATGGTGGCTGTCCCTACTTTCTCTAACACTTTCACAAGTTAGAATGGTATATCAATCATAGGCACCCGGGAACAGCTCTCCACACAGGCCTGGTTTGGTCCATCTTCTCCACAATAAGAAGAGAGAGCCTGATTCAGAAACATCCTTTCATCCTGACCAGGTTGTTTGCCATGCAAATTGGCCTTTGCTCTCTTAGGTCCTTCATACCTGCCTACAACTTCTCCAGGTATCATTTCTGCATGGACCTTTGAGGTTCTCAGCAGGTTGAATGTCCCCTACTTTCCTGTATTGTAAGAACAACTCTGTCCCTGCTCTTCTGTAAAATGAGATTGAGGGAACAGTGTATGTTTAGGGTTAATAACAGGTTTGATTTGGGTTAGAAATCATTCTGCTCCATGAATAATTGTATTGGGAACCAGTGATATTTACAAGAATGTAGAGGTGAAATATAATTATGAAAACAGAAATCTAGGTATGATTTAAAACCCACAAGGGCATTGGGCCCTTGATTGGGATACTTAGCTTTGAATTATGTTCTGCACAGATGTCTCAGAAAATTTGATATACAATGGCACAGGACCTTGTACCTTGGAAGATTGAATGTAGAAGAGAACATCCACTCAAAAAAGGATAGTCATTAGGATTTGAAAGATAGTCGGTAGGTTTAGGAAGAAGAGTGAGTATATGATTTGGACCAAAAGTTCTTTAGCAATAGGGATTCAGTTAGAGAGCGAATGTATATGTCAGCACATATGAAGAGTCAGTCACTATCATGAACTGGGGAAAATATGTAGAAAAGCAGATATCAATAGAGACATTACTAAATCAGGCAATGTATAAAGTGAGTGAGAGGATTAGACATTTTCAACAGGGTTGAGTTTGAATATATAATCTTAGAAAGAAAGAAATACGTAGTTACCAATAGGATTGACATTTGAGAGCATTAGGCAACATTGAAATAGATGTTTTTAGTAATCTATGTTCACTTTCCATTTAGGCTTTGGTAGAATCATAAGTGTGACCTTTACAATTTTTGTCCAGAATATTACTGTGATAAAATGTATACATAAATCAGGTGACATAAGTATTTCTTCCACCATTTCTGGGAGCAATATATTGAAGACGTATAAATTAGTATTGGGGGTAAAAATAGGTGTACCCTGTGTTTATGAATATAGAGATAAAGCATGAATAGACTATACTGTGAATAAATAATATAACTTGTTCCAACTTTAAATAATGGTTTGAATTGATATCTGAAAAATTACAGGAAATCTTATATGGATATACAATCATTCATTCCAACCAGTTATTCATCTAATGGTAATATTAGTGTTTTGGTTTATCATGAAGAGTGTGTGAGTTTTGCATCTAAAGTGATTATGGAAATCGAAAATAATGTGTTTGGAAAGAAGTCTCATGAAAAATCCAGTCAAGAAACCCTGACAATACATGTGTACTGAAGCAGGAAGTGATTAAAGTTGAAACAAATGCCTATAAATTTGCTCACTTGTGGATGAAATATATATCCTATGATGTGCAAAAACTGAAGAAATAATAATGTACCAATTTTGAATAAAAATAAACATCAAATTACATATCATGTCCCATAGGAATATACTTGCATTGATGTTTGACTGGGTCAATTACTGTAGAATTATTAGGATTTGTATACACCATTCACTGAAGTTAGTTTTCACTACTAGTAAACAAATATGTATTTAAGGTGGATGAATATTTCTAAGAATAATATTGTGAAAAGTTGATTATAAATCTAAGTCCATGAACATGAATGAATTTAGGGTATTTAAATAAGACATATATTTCATAGTTTGAAAAATCTGGAGAGTGTGTATATATATATATATATATATATATATATATATATATATACACATATACATATATACACAAAACACACACACAGACATTAAAAAGTACTAATATATATGCCAATCGAAATTCATCTTTAAATATATATCATCCACATATGTAAAAATATTTATTTTACTGAACATGAGTTTACGTATAATGTTGTTCTACTAGGAAGATCCCCTATAGGTGGAATTTTCAGTTCCAACAGCGTTTAGGAGGAGTGATCTCTTCTCACAATTTGTACCTGCCAAGTCAGCAACCTCACAAAAATGTACCTATAATACCAGGTAGGATTTTATAAGTGCATATAAAAATACATGTGATGATGAATAGGCTACAGAGAAAGGGAGAGAGGAATTCACATAGTAGTTAATTTTAAAAACACATAGAGAACTATTTTAATTAAAAATTGACTAGATTTATAACACCTACCGTTTATCATGCAAAAGGAAAGTTCAACTATATACCATGCCTCCTCTAAACTGCTTGTATTTATATTCTGTTTAGGTTATTTTTCTCCATCATATTATGATGAATAGTCAAAGGCTAGTAGGGTATGGGATAGTGTCATGTATTCAGTATTTCAAATGGAAAATTGAAAAATGGATCCAATGTGTATGCAAATATTTGCTACACAAAAATCTTTTCAATCTCATCCAGAACAATGCTGTGACATTACCTTTGCCCCAAGTATGACACAGTTAGAAGAGAAGAGTTAGAAAAATCTGTGAATATATATCTGCAATGAAAACTGCTCAATTTTCACAACTTTGGGGGTGGTAGAGGAGTTTCCAAAAGTAAGGGACAATGTAAACACTCCACAAATGTCGAGACCCCTTGCCCACAAGAAAGACGCAACTCAGGAATCTTCTTTCAGCAGTTTATTCAGGCCCTTGATATTTCTTCTTCTTCCTTGTTGGATGCCCCTCCCAGCCTTAATAAAGCATCCCAAGCCCCAATGCAAAGCTGCCACGTGGAACTTTCTCACAGGGTGCTGAAAAACCATGCACCAACTCTCCCAAACAAGGAGTTGTTTGTTACAGACCACAGTGGAGCCAGCGCCATCCTGCAATGGCGACCATAATCTGCAGAAGTGGCTCACCACAGTTCCCCCTTTCTGTTTTCTGAAAACAATACAGGCGAGAGTAGAGGTCCTATCCCACTGTGCAGAAGTGGCTGCATAATATGGCTCAGTCCTAAGGAGGGCCCTTCCCCAGATCTGAAGCCATATCAGCCGACGCCTTTTTCGTGGGGCGGGGCGTGGACATCAAACCCGCATGCAATAGGACATGCTCTCCTTGAGGTCCACTTCAAGGATCACTCAAGTGCAGTGCCTTGCCTCGCATCCTGTATCATGACGAAGGTGGACGAAGGGGGACAGCTGAGGCTGAACTGTGGCTGTACACAACGACAAACGAGTTGACAGCACCCTGAAAGAAAGGCACGGACTTTAAGGTGATAGAGAAGCATTAGTGTGGAAACCCACCTGCGTGCAATGGCAGCAAGACCGGCAGAGTGCAAGGGCTTTCCAACACTAAGAGAATAACGAGGAAAGACATGCCGATCCCAGTGCAATGTTATAATAACTTGGGGTGCAACGACCATGTCAAAGATTTACTGTTTAAGATGCGCAAGCCAGACTTGAGGTGAATTGCCATTTTCTAAAGCTGCAAGAGCTTGGATGATCATAGCCTTATCGTGAGCATTGCGGGCCTTGAGGCAACAGAGAAACCACAAACAGAGAAACATACCGAAGCAACACATTGCACCAAAAATGCCTACCCCCACCCACTGTTTAAAAAAGGAAAAAGCAGAAGATATCCAATCGGTGAATTGACCCAAAGTCACGGGATCAACACGGGTGTTATTCAAGACACCTATCTGGGTTAGTTGAGACTGGATCATGTCTTCTGCTTCCATGGACCAATTTCCAGCCAAATATTCGCCAATGATGCGGGAAACATTCCTGGAATCATTAAATCTGACAGAGGTTATGCATAAATGTGCACGTTGGCCAACACAACCCAAAAGCACTAAGTCAGCCAATTCTTCTACCTGAGCTTGGAGTAAATCTATTCTTTGGTTGGCAGCTAAAATCCCTGACAAAATATGTTGATTAATTGTATTTTGGGATTCAAGTATGGTGGAAGTTTGTTGGACAACTTGATTAATGGTGGCAGCAGTTTGTACTTGATTGGCCATAGCCACTCCGGCCGTAACCGCTGCAGCAGCAGATACCGCCACGGCTGTCACTATAGCCGCTGTGATTCCAAAATCTCTGTGTACTCTAAGTAGCTCAACAATAGGGAATTTATCAGGATCCGCAGTGACCGGGATTGGGACAAAAGTTGGAATTTTCATAACCACTGCTACAGTCCAGGAACCATTCCAACACTCAGATAAGAGACTGGTAGTATGAGAACAATCCAGCATCCCCGACAAGGTGGCCTTAGCCAAAAGGAATAAGAAGGGGGATTGGATACAGACCATTGCAGGAGGCATTGTGGCATTATACAACAGAGAGTTGAATGAAACAGATGTAAGTCTATTACCTCGTTCACTTTCCCTAACAGTACCAGAAACATTAGTCAGCCAACTTTTGGCTCCTACCAACTGAGCCAATGCAGAAATATCGGCTGAAGCCCCCTTTTCATTGGAAATCAGCCATTGAAACCAGGACCAACCTACTCCTGTAGAGGAGCTGGCACTATTGTTAAAGATATAAACATACCTCTTAAGAGAGGGGGAAAGGGAGAAACCTTTAGCAACTTGATGTTTCTCCCAAGAATGATCCTGACAAGGCGTAAATGTTGGGGGGAAACCAAGATTAGGGGAACAGTAAGGAGAGGCCTTGAAATGAGTGGCATCATGAATACTACTAGAAGAAGGAGGCACTGGGATTAGTACCTCGGAGATAATAGCCAAGGTAGTTATGTTAAGAGCAGAGCTACTGTTTGCGGGGGTTCCTGAGCCTGATTGCTTCCCCGAAGCTACCTTGCTTAATACAGCACTGATAATGCTCCCTGAGACCTGATTGGACCACAATGGGTCCTCCCAATTAGTCAAATTTTTGGTCTTAAGGCTAATGCAATTAGCGTTTTTAAGTCTGAAACAAAAAACTCCTGTTAGATTAACTTGAGATTGATTAAAAATTCTCTCCATGTCTCCTCTAGGAGAGGCACAGGGAGCAGACATCTCACATGAGGTAGAAAAAAGAGTGGGGAGGACACTAGAATTACCATGAACCGGCATCGGCATTGGCCATGCCCGTGCCACTGCCCACCACCGCATTGGTGTCGCCTGTGCCAACCGCACCAGCACCAGAGCCAGAGCACTTAGCAGAATGAAGATCCTCATCACAGAATTGTTGTGGTATCTCTTGTTGCTGGTCAGTTGATGTCGAGACTCTTCTTGTCAAGCGTTCAGGGACCCACAACGGTTCCGTACGATCCTGGGGAAAAACACATACAGATCCTCGTGCCCATGTCAGCACGGGGTCAGGGCCGTTCCATTGGCCCGTAAGAACATCCTTCAACTTAACATAGCCAATCACAGAGGGCTGAGGGGACACATGTCTATCGGCCGCAAAGCCACCATGAATATCCAAATTCGAAAAATTAATGGTAAAGAGAGCTAAGGACAGGCGTTCTTTAGGAGTGTGTTCAGCTCCTATTCCCCCTTTTTGTTTTTGTAAAGTTTCCTTTAAGGTGCGATGAGCACACTCAACAATGCCTTGTCCTTGAGGATTGTAAGGCAAACCATGAGTAAGTTGCACTCCCATAGTAGAACAAAAAGCTGTAAATTGTCTGCCAGTATAAGCAGGTCCATTATCAGTCTTAAGGGATGCAGGTGCACCCCATGCTGCCCATGCCTCTAAACAGTGAGTAATGACATTACGTGCCTTTTCTCCTGATAAAGCAGAAGCATGGATAATTCCAGAGCACGTATCAACGGAAACATGCACATACTTGAGGTTACCAAAGTCAGGTATATGTGTCACATCCATTTGCCAAACAACCAATGGCTTTAATCCCCGTGGGTTTACTCCATAATTAGGGGGATGAAGAAATGTGACACAGTGGGGACATTGCAATACTATCTGCCGAGCATCCGCTCTTGAAATGGAAAAATGCCTGTGCAGCGTTAATGCATTAACATGGAAGATTTGGTGAAACAACTTAGCCCCCTCTAAGGAGGAAGCCAAGCATATCAATTGACCTCTAGTGGCTAAGTCCGCACGCACAGGCATTACCCTGGGATAACGTACCAGGAAGAGAGGTGTGAGCCCTGATGTGCATTGGATAAAAAGAAGCAGTGCGGTTAGAGATAAGCTGTTGAAGCTGAGTAAAGTAAGCAGACATATTGTGGGCATCACTAATAGCTCCCACGGCCTCCAGGACTTTTAGTGCTTGTACCACATACCTGGAGTCCGAAATAAGATTAAAAGGAAAAGAACACTGTTTAAAAACTTCAATAAAAATTTGTAGTTCTATCCATTGTGGATTTCCAGGAGCAAATTGATGCTGGATAGGGGGAGAGTCATTAATTACATAAGCTCCCATTCCAGACTTGGAACCATCAGTAAAAATGTTAACAGCCCCCGGAATTGGACTGGATGAAGTTACCTTAGGGAAAATGATGGGATGTTCTTTAACAAAATGGAGTAATGGATGAGAAGGGTAGTGATTATCAATACCCCCTTGAAACGAGCAACACAGAATAGCCCAGTTGTCTAGAGTAGCACATAAAACATTAAGTTGAGCTTTAGTGTAGGGTATGATAAGAGAAGAAGGTGATTGGCCGAAAAATTGAATGCTTTGTTGAATCCCTTTAAGTGCCAACGCTGCAACAGCATCAGGATAATATTCTAAGGATTTTCCTGGGGATACATGAGGGTGGATCCATAGTAAAGGCCCATCTTGCCACAGTACTCCAGTAGGCTGCCGCATAGTGGCAAGCACACATAACTGGAAAGGTTTATCACTCTGGAGCCTGCATAGAGTGGCATGCTGTATAGCTTTTTCTACTTTTATAAGGGCCGCTCTAGCCTCAGTAGTGAGGCTACGAGGGGAAGCAAGATCTGGATCAAGATCTGGCCGAGGGAAGAGGCCACTGAGGCACCCAAACAGGCTCCTCGGTGAGCCATGTTATGGGTATTTGAGCCCCAGTGGCCCCTAGGAAAAACCCAGACCAAAACTGTTAAGCTTTTGATGAGCTAGCACAGGATGCTTACTCCCCTGTAGGTGCCTATTAGGGTCCCCAAAAATCTTTCCAGCGGCTTCCACCATCCTTGCTACAAAATCTGAAAAGGGTTCTGTAGAGCCCTGCAGAATCTTAGTCAAGTAACCAGACACCTCTCCTCTATTTGGAAGTGACTTCCATGCCCGAATGCAAATGTTGTTAATTTGATCATATGCCTAAGGAGGGAATCCTGTCTGTTGATTAGCAAATCTGCCTTGTCCTAAAAGCATATCCTTGTCCCAATGGGGGTGTCCCGTAGCATAGTTTTGGGCGGCCTGTTCAACAGCGCCCTCTAGCAGAAAGGCTCTCCAGTCCAAATATTTACCTGGAGAAACACAAGCCCGAACAAGGCTAGCCCAATCTGAAGGAGTCATACAAAATCTAGCAAGTCCCTCCACCTGAGTAAGGGTGAAAGCGGCATCCACGCCATAAGTGCGGAAAGATTCCGCCAAGGTTTTAATTTTCTTAAAGTCTAAAGGCTCATGATATCTTCCCCTGTTATTGTCCTGAAATACAGGGTATGCAAGTCCCATATCTGTATTAACTGTCCTCCAAACTTGCGCATGAAAATATCTCCCGGAATTTTGGCTCCCCCCCACATACGGGGGTGGGGCAACCGGCACCATATCTTCTTTGAGATATTCTACCTCCTCCTCCTCAGAGTGTTGTTGACCGATATTGGATCCCGTCCCCTTTTTACAGTAGGCCTGCGTGCCCTGTATCCCTTTTTTCTTTTTCTTCACTTTTATCTTTCGTAGTTGTTGTAACAATATATCAAGGTCCTCAGAACTCTCTGAGCCGCTTGTGTTCTCAGGCGTTTTTAATTCAGCCAAGTCTGGGTAGAGCCTTCTCCTATTTTTAGTTTCAGGCTCTTTTGCCTTCTCACTACTCTTACTCCCAATGTTCTCTGCCACTTCACTATGTGATCCTTCAGACTTTTCCTCATGTAGTTGCTCAAAAACTTCTTGTCCTTTAGTAAGTGCTTCCTGACATCTGCCATCTGCGAGGCAACTACGGATCATCTTCCAAAGGGGTATCACCCCACCCTCTAATATGCCCTGCTCAGAAGCAAAGTCAAGATCTGTGCCTAACTTATCCCAGCTAGGTATAGTAAGGCTGCCCGAGAACGCAAACCACAGTGCAGCAATATCTGTCTTCCGTAAAAATCTCTGTAAAGTACTACGTTTCACTTCTAGGCCCATTGCAACGTAACAGGTTATCTAGGGCCAGGAGAAGCGGACTTGAAGATACGGCACTCATGACACAACAAAAGACACACAAAAAACAAAAGTGAAAGTAAGAGCGAAAGTACACAGTGCAGCTGCAATAAGATGTAATGCTCTCTCTGGCATTACAGAGGAGCTGCCGCTTTGATAGTGGGTCCCACTTACCTGGGACTAATCCCCGCTTTGACTGCGGGTCCCACTTACCTGGGACTAGCCTCCGCTTTGACCGCGGGTCCCACTTACCTGGGACTAACCGGTGCACCACCCCTGACTGCTGAAAGTTCTGGTTCCCGGGTTTTCAGCACCACTTGTCGCGACCCCTTGCCCGCAAGGAAGACACAACTCAGGAATCTTCTTTCAGCAGTTTATTCAGGCCCTTGATATTTCTTCTTCTTCCTTGTTGGATGCCCCTTCCAGCCTTAATAAAGCATCCCAAGCCCCAATGCAAAGCTTCCACGTGGAACTTTCTCACAGGGTGCTGAAAAACCATGCACCAACTCTCCCAAACAAGGAGTTGTTTGTTACAGACCACAGTGGAGCCAGCACCATCCTGCAATGGCGACCATAATCTGCAGAAGCGGCTCACCACACACAAACATGGAACTCTGCTGGCCTAAAGTCTTCTTAAGAAACTCCCTCTGAGGTTGGGCACATGTAATATATGTTGTTCTCAGGAGCTTTAGCTTCCATTGTAGTGAGACCATCAAAGCTGGGTCTGCATCTATGGGACCTGGAGGACATGGTTACTTATTTTAAAATGAACATGAGGAAGCATTGCTAAATCCTCTCTTTGTAGGTAAACTGTGGCCACTGGGGGCTAAGTGTTTCCCCATGTGCACTGTGAACCCATTTGTTCATACTCCATCTTTCGTGGTGTTTCTTGCTGCTGCACTGGGAGTTTGGTATTTGCTTCACGAAACAAGGAGTTCAACTGGGACATAGTGCTGGAGGGAGTTCTGTCACGTTTGGTGGGTCAGGGTCTGCAGGAAAATGCACCAACCAGGCTTCTATCCCACAAGCTTGCCTCTTTGAGCATAGTAACCTGATTCTGAACATTGCCCTGAAACTCCTCAATATCACAAGATGCCTTTACATAGAAGGGTCTGCTGGCTGCACCATATCAGTCTTAATCCATTTGGAAGCCAATGGCATATCCACATGGCCACACCACAGATTTTTTATCACACACCTGCCACAATTTCTCTAGGTCCACTACTCAGCAGCCTCCAACTTACTAGCATGTCTTTTCTATATTATTTTCATGAAACCCAGTCAATCAAGGCACCTTCAGGTATACTTATGATCAGAAACAGGACATCCAAAGGTTCTCCAGTGCCACCTGCTCATGGGAATTTTAAGCATTTCATGGTATTTATCTAACCATTTTTCAAGGATGAAGTTGGAGGCACTGTGGGTTTCAATTCATTTAGGAACCATTAAATGGTGAGAAAGCTCATTTCAATGAAAGATCTGGAGAACTCTCACAGGCAAGGCTTCCCAAAGAGTGGCCAAAAGTTCACGTGAAGCCAGGCCCATTGAGGTCTACAATGTGAGGTCCTTGTTTGTTTTGACTCTCAACTGTGGTTGCCAAGTCTTTCAGAATAAAATAATGTGATATCCTGCCTGAGATTTCCAGTGCTCTGTGGAAAGCAACCCTGGGCCAAGACTCATTTTCCAAGGGCGACTCTCATGCGAGGCCTCCTAAAATCCCAACACAATTCATTGCAATACTTCTCTGAGGTCAGTTCCAGAAATCAGTCTCTAAGTGGAATCACACCAGAGTTGAAGCCCAGGTGTAACCAATCATCTCTTCCAACCGCCACACAAGTGATCACATTTAAAACCAAAACACTCCCACCTAGCCCTCATCTTCTTCCATAAAGACACTCATAATAACCTCTGGCTGGAGGTTTACTTGAGAGGCACAGCCCAAGACAGTGTCCAAAAGAAGCTCCCTTACCCCTCATTTGCCTAAAGGCCCGGACTCCCTTCCTGTGAACCAGGAGTGATTAAATATGCCTGCTGTTAATACTGCTTCACTTCTCCAATTTGTGGCCTACTGACTGTGGAGTTTAGATTCTTTATGTGAATTGGAGTTATGAGAAAACCCAAGCACCAATGGGCTAGACTCTACAGAGCTTTGAAGAACTCATTAGACCCAAGGAATCCCTATTCTCACTTGACGGAAGAAGGAACATTACAGAGGAAGGTGAGAGACTTCATGCACAATGACTGCTCTTTTGGCCATTTTCGTTTTGGATGCACACATGGGATCTTTCTTTAGACCCAACAGGTGCTGAGAATCTAAGCCACAGCCTCACACAGAACCAAGAGGCTGATTCAGACTCATCCCATTCCAAAGCAATTAAGCAAAGAGCCCAAGGTGATGCCCATTCATTTCCATCTGAAAACTGTTTTCTTCAGGCTTCATAAAGGGGCGACCTGAGGCAAAGACCTTCCTGACATTCAGGGCAACGGACAAATAGGTAAGCAAAAGACCCAAAGCAGGGTTTCTCCACTGAGACTCTCCTAGTCACACTGATATCTGAGTTTTCTGATATGCTCCCATTCCCTTCAGCTATCCAGTACATAGCCATGTCACAGAGCTTGGAGGTGGTACATAACTTGGAAACAAAATCATGAGCCTATTCTAGAGAGAGGCCAAAATCAGGAAGAATACAGGAACTTAGGAAGATTGTAGGTGTTGTACATCTATAAGGCAAGCCACAGTCCATTCATAAATTAGGGAGGATGAATGCTGAGAAGCTTTCTACTAGACATAACACATCCATTGATGCATTCTCTTTTCTAATATCTACAACCACAGACACAGTGGGATACACAGACATAGAAACACTCGCCTTGTCAAAGGACTTACTAGACACAGTCCATTCCAAACCAAACAAACTGCCTTTCCTACGTATTCTTAGAACATGAGACAAAACCACAAACTCACACCCATACCCACAAAGATACCTCTTTCCCCCAAGTAGGTATGTGACTATCCAGAGAGTCCTCTGACTGGTGGGCCATTTTTTGTTCCCCCGAAATGGCCTGTCCTGTCTAAGATCTGGTCTACTTGGCCAACTCTGTGAAGTTGTCAGGGCCCAGCAGTGAGCCACTACCTGCGTTCTTAGGAAAGGCCGCTCTTCAGAGCTCTCCAGGCATTTGGCCATATTCACATCAGTATTTACCAAGAAAGACGGACTCTGTCCTTGGTAAGTCTAAACAAGTGAGACCACTGGGACTGAGACTGGGCCTGCCTCTGGGTGCTTGGCTTCCTGGATTCCAAGTTCAGAGAGTTCCATCACCAAGGAAATTAGGTAAGGTCACTTCCTTCAGAAACTGAATGAGGTCATTGCCTTGGCAACCACTTTGTCCTAACAGTTTCTTCAAACGGTCCTTTGAGATGGAGGCTGCCCCTATTTCCTGTGACAATTTCACAAGTTAGAATGTTATATTAACCATAGGCACTTGGAACAGCTCTCCACACAGGCCTGGTTTGGTTTATCTTCTCTACATTAAAAAGATAGAGGCTGATTCAGACACATCCCTTCGTCCTGACCAGGTTTTTTTGCCATGTAATAGGACTTTCGCTTTCTCAGGTCCTTCATAGTTCCCTACATCTTCTCCAGGGATCATATCTACATGGACCTTTGAGCTTCTCAGCAGGTGAAAGATTCCCTATATTCCTGTATTGTAAGACCAACTCTGTGCCTGCTCTTTTGTAAAGTTAGATTAGGGAACAGTGTATGATTAGGGTTAATAACAGGTTTGATTAGGGTTAGGAATCATTCTGCTGGATGAATAATGGTATTGGTATTCTGTGATATGTAATAATATAGAGGTGAAATATAAGTATGAAAACAGAATTCTAGGTAAGATTTGAAGCCCAGAAGGGCATTGGTCACTTTAGTGGGATACTTACCTTTGAACTATGTTCTGCACAGATGTCTCAAATAAATAGATAAACAATGGCAAAGGACCATGTACCTTGGTTGATTGAATGTCTAAGAGAACATCCAGTCAAAAAGGCATAGTCGATAGGATTAGGAAGATAGTGTTGGTTTAGATAGAAAAGTGAGTATAGGATTTGGACCAAAAGTTCTTTAGCAATAGAGTTTTGGTTAGAGAGTGAATGTAAATGTCAGCACATGTGAAGAGTCGGTCACAGTGATGAACTGGAAAAAATATGTAGGAAAGCAGATATCAATAGAGACATTAGGAAATCAGGCAAAGTATATAGTGAGTGATAGGATTAGACATATTCAACAGGCTTGAGATTGAATATATAATCTTAGGAAGAAACAAATATGTAGTCACCAATAGGATAGACATTTGAGAGCATTAGGCAACCTGGACATGGGTGTTTTTAGTAATCCATGCACACTTTCTATTTAGGATTTGGTACAAACATAAGTGTGACATTTGCTTTTTTTGTGTCCAGAATATTACACTGATAAAATATATATGTAGATCAGATGACATGAGTATTTCCTCCACCATTTCTAGGAGCAATATATTGAAGACATATAAATTAGTATTGGGGGTACAAATAGGTGCACCCTTTTTCTATGAATATAGAGATAATGCATGACTAAACCATACTGTGAATAAATAGTATCACTGTTTTCAACTTTAAATAATGGATTGAATTGATATCTGAAAATATACAGGAAATTTTATATTTATGTACATACATTCATTCAAACCAGTTATATATCTATTGGTAATATTAGGGTTATAGTTTATCATGAAGTGTGTGTGAGTTTTGCTTCAAAATTGATTATGGAAATCGAAAAAAATGTGTTTGGAAAGAAGTCTAATGAAAAGACCAATCAAGACACCTGGAGAAATACATGTGTTCAAAAGCAGGAATTGATTGTAAGTGAAACAAATGCCCATAAATTTGTGAATTTGTGGATGAAATATATATCCTATGATGTCCATTATATGAAGAAATATTAAGTACCAGTGTTGAATAAAATTGAACGTCAAAATACACACCTTGTCCCATCGGAATCTACTTGCATTGATGTTAAACTGGGTCAGTTACTGTAGAAATATTAGTTTTTGTATGCACCATTCATTCAACTTAGTGTTCAGTACTAGGATACAAATATGTTTTTCAGGTGGATGGATATTTCTGAGAATAATCTTGTGAAAAGTTGATTATAAATCCAAGTCCATGAACATGAATGAATTTAGGGAATTTAAATAAGACACATATATTTCATAGTTTGAAAAATCTGGAGAGTGTGTATTTGTATATATATACACATATTTATATATACACAAAACACACACAGAGACATTAAAAAGTAGTAATATATATGCCAATCAAAATTCATCAATAAATATATATTATCCACAGATGACAAAACATATATTTTACTGAACATGGATTTATGTATATTGTTGTTCTACCAGGGGACTCAACCATAGGTTGAATTTTCGTTTCCAACAGCGTTTAAGAGGAGTGATCTTTTTTCAGAATTTGTATCGGCCAAGTCAGCCACCTCACAAAAATGTACCTGTGATACCAGGTAGGATTCTATAAGTGCATGTAAAAATACATGTGATGAATAGGATACAGAGAAAGGGATACAGGAATTCACATATTTGTTAATTTTAAAAACACATGAAGAATTATTTCAATTGAAAATTTACTAGAATTATAACACCTAGCGTTTATCATGCAAAAGGCAAGTCCAACTATACACCATGCCTCCACTGAACTTCTTGTATTTCTATTCTGTTTGCATTATTTTTCTCCATCATCTTAGGATTAGTTGTCAGACTCTAGTAAGGTATGTGAATATTTCTCAGAATAATCTTGTGAAAAGATTATTATAAATCCACATTCATGAATATGAAAAATTTAGGAAGTGTAAAATAAGACACATATATTTCATATTTTGAATAATCTGGAGAGTGTGTGTGTGTGTGTGTGTGTGTGTGTATATACACACACTCATGCACACACACACACACACACACACACATATACACAGACATTAAAAAGTAGCACTATATGTCAATTGAAAATCACCAAGAAATATATATCATGCACAGATTCAAATAAATTCATTTTACTGAACATGGATTTATGTATAATGTTGTTCAACTAGGAAGCTCACACATAGGTTGAATTTTCAATTCCAACAGCGTTTGGGAGGAGTGATCCCTTGTCAGAATTTGTATCTGCCAATTCAGCCACCACACAAGAATGAACGTGTGGTAACAGGTAGGATTCTATATGTGCATATAAAAATACAGGTCCTGAATAGGCATTAAAAACATATGGAGAACTATTTCCAAAAAAAATTGACTGGATTTATAACTCCTACCCTATATTATGCAAAAGGCAAGTCCAACTATACACCATGCCTCCTCTGAACTGCTTGTAGTTCTATTCTTTTTGGGTTATTTTTCTCCAACATATTAGGATTAGTATTCAGAATCTAGTAGAGTATGTGTTAATGTCAGGGATTCAGTATTTTGAATGGAAAATTGGAAAATTTATCCAATGTGTATGCAAATATGTGCTACACAAAAATCTTCCCACTTTCATCCAGAACAATGCCTTGACATTACCTTCACCCCAAGTAAGACACAATTAGAGGAGAGGTGTTAGAAAATCTGTGAATACTTATCTGGAATGGAATATGATAAGGAGTTCACAACCATGGACGTTGTAGAGGAGTTTCCAAAAGTAAGGGACAGGGTAAACACTCCACAATAATGGAGCTCTGCTGGCCTAATGACTTCTTGAGAAACTGCCTCTGAGTTTGGGCACTTGAAATATATGTTGTTGTCAGGAGCTTTTGCTTTTTTTCTAGTGAGATGATCAAAGCTGGGTCAGCATCTATGTGACCTGGAGGACATAAATTGTAATATTCCAATGAACATGAGGGAAGAGTGCTGGATTCTCTTTTTGTGGGTATACTGTGGCCACTGGTGGCTAAGTGTCTCCCTGTGTGGACTGTATAGTCATTTATTGCTCTTCCACTCTCCATTGTGTTTCTTGCTCCTGCACTGGGAGTTTGGTATTTGCTTCACCAAATACATGGAGCTCAACTGGGACACAGTGCTGGTGGGAGTTATGTCACGTGTGGTGGGTCAGGTTCTGCAGGAGAATGCACCAACCAGGTTTCTAACCCACATAGTTTACCCCCTTGAACATAGCAAGCTGATTCTGAACATTGCCTTGAAACCTCTCCATATATCAAGATGCCTTTAAATAGAAATTTATGCTGGCTGCACCATGTCAGTCCCAAGCAATTTGGAATCCAATGGTAGATCCTCATTCCCCTACCACAGATGTTTTATCACACATATGCCCACCACTTCTCTAGGCCCACTACTCAGCAGGATCCAACCTATAGGCTTCTCTGTTCTACACCATTTTCAGGAAACCCAGTCAATCAAGGCACTCTCTGGTATACTCATGATCAGCAACAGGACACCCAAAGTTTCTCCAGTGCCACCAGGTCATTGAAATTTCAAAAATTTAATGGTATTTATATAGCCATTTTTCAAGGATGAAATTGGAGGCACTGTGGATTTCAATTCATTTAGGAACCCTTAAATGGTGAGAAAGCTCATTTCAATGAAAGATCTGGAGAACTCTCACAGGCAAGGGTTCCCAAAGAGTGGCCAAAAGGTCATATGAAGCCAGGCCCATTGAGGTCTACATGTGAGGTCCATGTGTGTTTTGACTCTCAATTATGGTTGCCAAGTCTTTCAGAATAAAATCATGTGATATCCTGGCTGAGATTTCCAGTCTCTGTGGAAAGCGACCCTGATCGCATTTTCCAAGGGCAATTCTTATGCGAGGCCTCCTAAAATCCCAACACAATTCATGGCAACACTTCTCTGAGGTCCGTTCCAGCACTCAGTCTCTAAGGGGAATCACACCAGTGTTCAGGCCCAAGAGGACCCAGGCATCTCTTCCAACCGCCACACAAATGACCGCAATTAAATGAAAACACTCCAACATGGGCCTCATATTCTTCCATATAGACACTCATCATAACCTCTGGCTGAAAGTTTCCATAAGGGGTGCAGCCCAAGACAGTGTCCAAAATAAGCTCTTTTGCCCCTCATTTGCCTAACATCAGGGTGGACTGTACACCCTTCCTTTGAACCAGGAATGATCAAATAGCCCTGCCGTTAATACTGCCCTGCTTCTCCAATTTGAGGCCTACTGACTGTCCGGTATTGATTCTTTCTGTGATTTGGAGTCATGACAAAACCCAAGCCCCTATGGACTATCCACTGTAGGGCTTTGAAGAACTCTTTTGACCCAAAGGATCCCTATTCTCACTTGATGGAAGTCAGGAACTGAAAAGTTCGGACGAACGTCTTAGGAAAAGACCACCAAGAGACTGTCTCATGCCACCGCAAAAGGGTTTATTGTGGGTCCAGCATGCTGGGGCTCAGAGCTCACTTCAGAGGAGCAAAGAACAAAGAGCCCCAGAGCAACTTGAGCAGAGTTTATATACATTCTATGGAGAGGGCAGGGTTTTTACATACATCATAGCCTCTTTTAGAAAATCATCTTATACCCCAGCAAAATCAAATAACAACTCTAAAACATGATTAGCACATTCATTGGCGGGAACAGGTCGTGCAGTGGGTGATTGGTCAGCCCTGAGAAGGGGTTAACATTTAAACTCATTGGTTGAAGCCCTGAGATGTATACGTGCAGATCTGCATGGTTTCTGGGAAGGGGTGTTAAGTATCTAGCTGGTCAGGGAAGATTTCAACACACATCTAATAGGAAGATCTGGGAATTGTCTTAAGTGCCACAGGAATTTCAGGTTCTGAGTGGAGCTTGAAAGCTTTACAAAACCTGGTTCTTTACATTTCAATTTCAATATATTTTATTCTTTCATTTCCCACTCCTTTTTCTGACTACTTTTAATCTTAAAAGTAATGTTTCATAATTATTCTGGCGTCTCAAATTCTATTTCTGCCTGTGGAGCATATTTCTGTCTGATTAGCATGAGTTTTACCTACCCAATCTGAGCCTGGAATAAGGAAACTATGCGGTTAAGCAAACAAGGTCCCACAGTTAGCAACACCTTAAGGATGATCAGGGGTCAAGCTAAGTCTGATAGGAGTGTAGTTAACCAGGAGGACTGGGTAAACCATGACTCAAACCACCCTTGTTGAATCTCCCTTTCTCTCTGGCGCTATTCAAGTTATTTTCTTAATTTACTCACGGATTATTTTGCAACTCCAGTAGGGTCAGCATAAAAACAACAGTATTCTCTCAGTGCCGCACAGAGACCCCCTCCCTCATGAAGAGGAAATCTAGTCCTCCCCTGTTCTGTAAAACAAATGCAGAGAGAGAGAAAGGTTAAGGATTCCTGCAGCACTGTGATAGAGGTTTCTAACGTCTTCAAGTCTTGATCTATTGATGTTTCTAATTGGGCCAATTGTTGTGACACACGGATCATAGCAGCTGTTCCCATACCCACTCCTGCAGGACCTCCTATCCCCAATAGGATGGCTAGAGTAAGGGACAATGGCTCCCGGTGAAATTGGGTTGTTTGTCCCCCAAGTAGACCTTCGAATGATTCTGCATCATGATAGAGCACCCTGGGGAGTATCTGCACCATTACACAATAATTTACAGAGCTGTCAAATACCTGGGCTGAAAAGCAATGAGTTCTGACTGTGTGGAGTTCAGTACCATAAACATTCCTTTAATTAGTTCCCAGGGGGTGGATTCAGCTGTACTCTGGACTGGGGAAGTAGGCAAAGACGGAAACCGGGAATTATGAGATGGTAGAGGGGTTCTGGTAGATCTAGGCATGGGAGGTATAGGAGGCTTAATTCCTGGCTTGAGGGGATTGGGCCCTATTGCTGTGGGATTTTCTTTCTTTTTAAGCTGGAGAGTGAACCAGAGACCAAAGTCATAACCGGGGCCATAAATATAGAATTGCATTCCCCACGTATTTCTCATAGGCCATTTTGTTCTGAGGTAGCCCCTTCCTTTGGAAGTGAAAGTTATATTGAGGGGGTAACATAGACTATTCTTTCCACAGCGAATTTTTGACACCACTTGGCTAGCGGCACATTTCTTGGGATCAATCCAGGTGTCATTTCATCCTACCCAAATCTTGCTGTCTGGGGAGTTTGGGTTCCACCATGCAGCTTCCGTTTGTTCACAACCCCAAGATCTAAAATAAAAGTTACTGGGTCCTCCACAGGTTTGGGCCTGTTTGCGACTTTGGAAATCTGCTGGGCACACATAATAGTCTTGACTGGCTAGTTTACACATGAGCTTGGGGAGATGACATCCATAATTCATGGGGTAAAGTGGTCTATGTTGCCCTGGTTTGCATTTGAGTGGGATCTGTGTGGGGTCCTCTATGTCAGGGAGATCCCAGTCAGAGAGGCCTATGGGAAGCTGACAAATGTCCGGGGGGAGAGATGGCCACCAATTCCATAAGGGGGCTGTATGTGAAATACACCACCCTACTTGCCCAGTAGGATTTATAACTTGCCATCGTTGCTGAACAGGCTGATGGGGATTAGGACTGCTGATGGTCAGGGGAAGAATCCATAGCCCTACCCACACGACGGACACGCAACTTGAGATGGTTACCAGTCTGTTTCAGTTTCCAGCCGGAGTCTGTACAGGGTGCAGGCATGAGATGGGTGGTATGGATCTATGAAGTGATCTCATCCACTTTCACCACTGTGGGTGTTATAAGCAGCACCTGGTATGGTCCTTTCCAGCGGGGTTCCAGGGATGACACCTGATGCCATCTCACGTAGATGAACTCTCCCACTTGATATCGATGTGGGGTTCCCTCATCTCCAGGCTGATTAGCAGAGGCCAACTGTTTCCACAGGTATCGCTGGGTGCTGGTTTTGTTCAAGGGCTTTATGTCTGTCAAGCAAGGGGGTGTGAAAGGAATCATTAAGTCTCCTAGTTGGGGTTAGGTCCCTTACTGAAGGAGGGGCACCATAGAGAATTTCATAAGGGGTGAGGTTACACAAAGAGGAAGACTTGGTATTTCTTGCACAAAACAGTGCATAACTTAGGAACAGAGTCCAATTTTTCATGCCAGTCTCCAAGCTTAATTTCGTTAAGGTCTCTATGATGGTTCTATTCATCCTTTCTACCTGTCCTGAGCTCTGGGGTCTATAAGCACAATGTAACTTCCAATTAATCCCCAGGGTCCTGGCAAATCCCTGTCTTACCTGGGCCATGAATACCGGTCACTTATCCGACCCTATTACCTTAGGCAGGCTGAACCTTGGAAAATGTCTTCTAGGATCTTTTTGACCACCAGCTGAGCCGTTTCTTTCTTCATGGGGAAGGCTTCGACCCATCCTGAAAAAGTATCTACAAAGACTAGGAGACATTTAAGTCCAATCCTTGCTGGCTTTATTTCAGTAAAGCTCACTTCCCAGAATTGTCCTGGTCTGATTCCTCATAAGCGCTTCCCTGAAGTAAGCTTCGATGGGTAAGTATTAACTAATTGGCCAACTTGACAAGCTGTAGTCACCTGCGCAGTTATTTCTTTCCTCTGTGAGTCAGTCAATAATAATTCCTTCCTTTGGTCCTTTAAGAGTGCCTATAACTTCTTAGAGTCTAAGTGGGTGAGCTGGTGTATGTCTTTGAGATAAAAGTGGGCTTTTGAAAATTGTGTACTTGGCTCTGTAGGTTCCCAGAGTTCTGTATCTGTCTCCTCAGATGATAAGTTGCCTGAATGTTCCGGTGCGGCCAAGTCTCCTGATTGTTGTTCCCCCCGGTGTGGAAAAAGTGAACAGAGGCACTCCGTTTAGGGCTGCCAATTAGCTTCCTCATCTGCCCTTCTGTTTCCAACCGCCACGGGGTCGTTTCCCTTCTGGTGCCCTGGACAGTGCACTATGCCTAGGTCCGTAGGGCCCTGCACTGCTGAGAGAAGGTGGAGGATCATATCTTTGTTCTTTATTTCTTTATTTCTTTCCCAGCGGAGGCTAATAGCTGCCTTTGCTGGTAAATAGCCCCGTGCACATTTGCAGTGGCAAATGCATAGCGGCTATCAGTGTATATGGTGGCCCTTTTGCCTGTTGCTAGTACCAATGCTTTCGTAAGGGCAATCAGTTCTGCCTTTTGGACTGATGTCTCTTCTGTGAGAGCAGAGAAACAGATGACATTAGTTTTGCTAACTACTGCTGCTCCAGCCCACCACGTACCATCTTGGAGGAAGCTGCTCTCGTTCGTAAACCATACGACTTCAGGGTGAGGCAGTGGCTGGATCCTTCAAGTCTCGTCCTATACTGGTTTCTCTGCCTCTTTTTGGGGCACTCTTTGTCCAAGTTTTCTTTTTCTTTACAGTAGGCACATTGATCTGAGGCCAGGGGCAGCCTTTGGCATGGGCCCATGTATCCCTTCATGTCTCCGTGCTTTTTAACTTCTGGTCTATTTGCTGCTCTGACCAAAACCTTAGCCAATGATTTAGTCTGCCTTTTGCTCCTTTCATCCTCCTTTTGTTCCCTTTCCTTCTCTCTCATCTGTTCCCATTCCTCCTCAGTTTCTCTCTTATAATATACTTTCTCAGTTTCTCTGACTAAATCTCTTAAGGTCATATCTTGTAATCCATCTAGACGTTGTAACTTTCTCTTAATATCTAGGGCAGCCTGCTGGATAAAGGCCATTGCAACAGAGGTTTTTTTGTCCTCTGCCTGAGGATCAAAAGGAGTATATTTTCTATTTGCTTCCATAATTCTCTCCAGAATCATAGAGGGAGACTCATTAGGACCTTGGATTATCTCTCTTACCATGGCCAAATTAGTCGGCCCTCTGGCGGCCACTCGGAGCCCCGCTATTAGAGCCCGGTGATAAGTGGACAAATGCTACCAACCTTCAAAGGTGTTGGGGTCCCAGTTTTGTCGGTTCATGGGCCCATAAGGACGAAGAGGGAGCATCACAGTGGCTTCTGAGTTTTCTATTTTCCGTAGCTGGCGGGTTTCTTCAGGTGGCCCAGCTTCCACCAGAAAAGGAGGGGCTGCTGCTGCTGCGGAGAAGTCCCTTGGAGGGCTTGGGTCTGGCCCAATTGCCTCTAGTGGCGGAGAGGCTGAGTCAGTGGTGGGAGAATCATCTGGAATGTGTTGGCGGTTGGGGAGCGAGGGTAGAGGATAAGGAGGGGGAGGATTGTCCAGTCTTGTGACTCAGGAAGAATGGGGGGAAGATGGGGAGGGAACGGAAGGTTTGAATGATAGGATCCTGGGGAAGGGGTATATGGCTGTTGATCTGGGTGGCCACGTGGTCCCGGCTGAAAGACAATATCTCTGACTTTTCGGATTAGAGGGAAGTAGAAGGATCCTTCTGCGGGCCACCCGACTTTGAGGATGGGCCATTCTGAAGCACAGAGAGTCTGCCAGGTCTGACATTTAACTGAAAAATAATGATTCTGGGCCCTTGAGCGGACATCAGTCCAATGATCAAGGGTCAGCGACAGAAGCAAGAAAGTGCTTTGTCCCATAATGGGAGTTACTCAAAAAGAGACAGTGAAGACACAAACGCAACACAGACAAAGACAAACAGTAAACGTTTAACATGGGTCCAAGACAAATATTAGAACTCAGTAACTGGCAAAACCTGATGGGTTAGACAATAAAGACAGACAGTAAACTCAACATGAGTTCGGGACAATGAACAAAACTGTGTAGCCAGCAAAACCTGATGGGCTGGCAAACCGAATCCTGAAGCAAAATATAACCGAGTTGAGGAAACTAATATTCCTTGATTTCCCTCATCCTCTGGAGTATCCCCCAGGGACGTGGCCAGTAGCTCTGTGACACGTCTGCCAGCCACCGTCAGAGAGAGCTAATGCTCTTCACCGACAGCCACTTTGCCAAGCCCTCACCTGAAACCCGAAACCAGAAAGAGGCGCCTTTCTTACCCTGAGAGGAGTCCCTTGGGGTCTTTCGTCCGCTGCGCCGGATATCTCACCTGGGGCCTCCAGATGAAAAGTTGGGGCAAACATCGGAGGAAAAGACCACCAACAGGCTTTCTCATGCAACACCAAAGGGTTTATTGGGGGTATAGCGTGCTGGAGCTCAGGGCTCACTTCAGAGGAGCAAAGAACAAAGAGCCCTAAGAACCACTCGAGCGGAGTTTATATACATTCTTTAGAGAGGGTAGGGACTTTACACACATGATAGCCTCCTTTAGCAAATCATCATATTCCACGGGAAAATCAAATAACAACTCTAAAACATGATTAGCACATTCATTGGCGGGAACAGGTTGGGCAGGGGGTGATTGGTCAGCCCTAAGAAGGGGTATACATTTAAATTGATTGGTGGATGCACTGTGATGTATACGTGGTGAGCTGCATGGTTTCTGGGGAGGGGCTGTTAAGTAACTAGGTCCTCAGGGAAGATTTCAACACACATCTAATGTGCAAATCCGGGAATTGTCTTAACTGCCACAGGAATTTCAGGTGCTGAGTGCAGCTTGGAAACTTTACAAAACCTGGTTCTTTACATTTCAATTTCAATTCCTTTTATTCTTTCAGAACCTTACAGAGGAAGGCGAGAGAGTTCATCGACAATTACTGCTATTTTGGCTATATTGGTTTTGGATGCACACATGGGATCTTTCTTTAGATCCATCTGGTGCTGATAATCTAAGCCATAGCCTCAAACAGGGCCAAGAGGCTGATTAAAACATATCCATTTCCAAAGCAATTACTACTCTGAAGTCAGTTACAGAACTCAGTCTCTTAGGAGAATCACGCCAGTGTTAAAGCCCAGGTGAACACAGTCATCTCATCCAAAAGCCACACAAGTTACCACAATTAAAATCAAAACAATCCCACATGGCCCTCATCTACTTCCATATAGTCACTAATCATAACCTCTGGCTGAAGGTTTCCTTAAATGGCACAGCCCAATAGAGTGTCCATACTAAGCTCCCTTCCCCTCATTTGCCTAAATTCAGGGTGGCCTGGACACCCTTCCTGTGAACCAGGATTGATCACATAGTTCTGCCATTAATACTGCTCTGTTTCTGCAATTTGAGGCCTACTGACTGTCAGGTATAGATTCCTTATGTGATTTGGAGTCATTATTAAACCCAAGCACCTTTGCAGGTATTGGAAGAACTCATTTGACCGAAAAAATCCCAATACTCCCTTGATGGAGGTCAAGAACCAAACAGAGGAAGGCAAGAGACTTCATCCACAATGACTGATTTTTTGCCATTTTGGTTTTGGATGCACACATTGGATCTTTCTTTAGATCCATCCGATGCTGATAATCTAAGCCACAGCCTCACACAGGGCCAAGAGGCTGATTCAGAGACATTCCTTTCCAAAGTAATTAAGCAAAGAGCCACAGGTGATGCCCATTCATTTCCATTTTAAAACTGTTTTCTTCAGGCTTCACAAAGGGTGGCCTGAGGCAAAGACCTTCCTGACATTCAGGGCAACAGAACAATAGGTAAGCAAAAGGGCCAAAGCAGGGTTTCTCCACTGAGACTTTCCTGGTCACACTGATATCTGAGTTTTCTGAGATGCTTGCCATTCCCTTCAGCTATGGATTACATGGCCATGTCACAGAGTTTGGAGGTGGTACATATTTTGGACACAAAACCATGAGCCTATTCTGGAGAGTGGCCAGAATTCAGGAAGAAAACAGGAACTTAGGAAGACAGTACATGTTGTCCATCGATAAGGCAACCTGCAATCCATTCCTAAAATGGGTAGGATGAATGCTGGGAAGCTTTCTACTAGACAGGACACATCCATTGATTCATTCTCTTTTCTAATGTCTACAACCACGGACACAGTGGGATACACAGACATAGAAACACTCGCCTTGTCAAAAGACTTTCTAGAGACATTCCACTCCAAACCAAGCAAGCCGCCTTCCCTACCTATTCTCAGAATATAAGACAAAACCACAAACTCACACCCACACTGAAAAATGCACCTCCTTCCCCAAAGTAAGTCTGTGACTATCCAGAGTGGCCTCTGAATGGTGGGCTATACTATGTTCCCCAGAAATGGCCTGTCCTTTCTCAGATCTGGTCTCCTTGGCCAACTCTGTGAAATATCAGGAGCCCGCGGTGAGCCACTTCTTGCTTTCTCTGGAAAGGCCAGTCTTCAAACTTTCCTGGCATTTGGCCATCCTCACATCAGTAGGTACCAAGAAAGACTGACTCTGTCCTTGGTAAATTTAAACAAGTGATCCCACTGTACTGGGAATTGGACTGGTTCTGGATGCCTGACTTCCTGGATCCCAAGTTCACAGAGTTCCATCACCAAGGAAGTGAGGTGAGGTCACTTCCTTCAGGAACTGAATGAGGTGACTGCCTTAGCAACTACTTTTTCCGAACAGTTGCTTCCATACTTCCTCTGACACTTTCACAAGTTAGATAGGTATCTCAACCATAGGAACCCAGGAACAGCTCTCCACAAAGGCCTTGGTTGGTCCATCTTTTCTACATTAAGGAGAGAGGGTGAATGAGACACAACCCTTCATCCTTACCAGGTTGTTTTCCATGGAATATGACTTTTGCTCTCTCACGTCCTTCATAGTTGCCTACATGTTCTCCAGGGATCATTTCTGCATGGACCTTTGAGGTTTTCAGCAGGTGGAAGATCCACTACATTCCTGTATTGTAAGACCAACTCTGTCGCTGCTGTTCTGTAATGTTAGATTGAGGGAACAGTGTATGGTTAGGGTTAATAACATGTGTGATTTGGGTTAGGAATCATTCTGCTGGATGAATAATGGTATTGGGAACCTGCGATATGTATGAGAATATATAGGTGAAATATATGTATGAAAACAGAAATCTAGGTAAGATTTGAAGCCCAAAAGAGCATTGGGCCCTTGATTGGAATACTTAGCTTTGAATATGGTTGTGCACAGATGTGTCAGATTAATCAATATACAATGGCATAGGACCTTGTACCTTCGATGATTGAATGTCGAAGAGAACATCCAGTCAAAAAGGGATAGTCGGAAGTGAAAGGTTAATAAAATAGGTATTTGTCACTTCCTGGGAAGAATTTTGTGTTTATTCCGAGCATAATGTAGTTGTAAAAAAAAAAAATGATTAAATTAAAAAGACACCTTGAAGAGCGTCAATGAGAGAGTGAGAGGACCAAAAAAAGTGGTTTGAGTCTTGGTTCACCCAGTCCCCCTGTTTGACTACTTTTTTATCAACCCTGGCCTGTCCGATAATAATCTCCATATTATTGCTAACTATAAAACCCTGTTTGCTCAACCGTGTAATTTCTTTTCTCTAAGCTCAAATTGGACAAGTTAAACTTATGGTAATACCCCACTAGCAGACATAGAATGTGACACACCCCAATGATCACTTTTATGATTAAAAGTAGCTAGAAGAAGAAGTGGGGAATTAAAGATTAATAAAATATGTACTTGTCACTTTTTTTTTTCTGTATGCTTAACAAAACACTGTTGAAATCTTGAGAACTGTTTGCTAATCTTGTTCCCAGAATGTCCTGTCCCCAAATGCCAAACTGCAGAATGTACTCCCTCACCCGGTTGAATGCAAACCGCCCACTCTCCCTCACCCATCAATAAACTTCGCTCCCTGCCCTCCCCAAAGAAAGTATATAAGCTCTGCTTAAGCTCTTCTCAGGGCTCTCTGCTCTATTCAAGTGAGCTCGGACCCCCTGCATGCTGACCCCCTATAAACCCTTTGCTGTTGCATGAGATAGTCTTTTGGTGGTCTCTTCCTCCGAAGCTCGCCCAATGTTTACTTTGATGATTGGGTGTAGAAAAGAACATTCAGTCAAAAAGGGATAGTCGGTAGGATTAGGAAGATAGTTGTTAGGTTTAGAAAGAAGAGTGAGTATAGGTTTTGGAAAAAAATATTCTTTATCAATAGGGTTTTGTTTAGAGTGTGAATGTAAATGTTAGCCCATGTGAAGAGTCAGTCAAAATAGTGAACCGGAGAAAATATGTAGGAAAACAGATATCAATAGAGATATTACGAAATAAGGCAAAGTATAAAGTGGGTGATAGGATTAGACATTTTCAATAGGGTTGAATTTGAATATATGATCTTAGGAGAAACCAATATGTAGTCACTAATTGGATTGATATTTGAGAGCATTAGGCAACCTGGACATGGCTGTGTTTAGTAATCCATGTTCATTTTCAATTTAGGCTTTGGGACAATAATAAGTGTGAACCTTGCATTTTGTGTCCAGAATATTACTGTGATAAAATGTATATGTAGATCAGGTGACATGAGTAATTTTTCCATCATTTCTGGGAGCAATATTTTGAAGATTAATAAGTTAGTATTGGGGGTACAAAGACGTGTACCTTGTGTCTATGAATATAGAGCTAATGCATGAATAGACCATACTGTTAATAAATAATATAACTGGTTCCACTTTATATAATGCATTGGATTCGTATCTTAAAATATATAAGAAATCTTATATTGATATACATACATTCATTCCAACTAGTTATACATCTAATGGTAAAATTAAGGTTATGGTTTATCATGAAAAGTGTGTGAGTTTTGCTTCAAAAGTGATTATGGAAATCAAAAATAATGTGTTTGGAAAGAAGTCTCATGAAAAGACCAGTCAAGAACCATGAAAAAATACATGTGTTCTGAAGCAGGAAGTGATTGAAAGTGAAACAAATGCCTCTAAATTCGCAAACTTGTGGATGAAATATATATATTATTATGTGCATAAACTGAAGAAATAGTAATGTACCAGTTTTGAATAAAAATGAACGTCAAAATACACATCATGTCCCATAGGAATCAATTTGCATTGATGTTAACCTGGGTCAGTTACTGTATTAATTTTAGGATTTGTAGGCACCATTCACTGAAGATAGTTTTCAGTACTAGGAAACAAATACGTATTTCAGGTGGATGAATATTTCTGACGATAATCTTGTGAAAAGTTGATTATAAATTCACATATATGAATATGAATGAATTTAGGAAATGTATAATAAGACACATGTATTTCATATTTTGAAAAATCTGGAAAGTTTGTATATATATATATATATATATATATATATATATATATATATATATATACACACACACATGCACACAGACATTAAAAAGTAGCAATATATATGCCAATTGATATTCACCATGAAATATATATCATCCACAGTTTCAAAAATATTCATTTTACTGAACATGGATTTATGTATAATGTTGTTAAACTAGGAAGCTCACAGAGAGTTCGAATTTTAACTTCCAACAGCATTTAGGAGAAGTGATCTCTTCTCACAATGTGTATCTGCCAAGTCAACCACTTCACAAGAATGTATGTGTTGTACCTTGTGGGATTCTATATGTGCATATAAAAATACATGTGCAAATAGGCTACAGAGAAAGGGAGACAGGAATTCACATATTTGTTAACTTTAAAAACACATGGAGAACAATTTCAACAAAAGTTGACTAGATTTATAACTCCTACACTACATAATGCAAAAGGCAAATTCAACTATACACCATGCCTCCTCTGAACTGCTTGTATTTCTACTCTGTTTGGATTATTATTCTCCATCATATTAGGATAAGTAGTCAGAGTCTAGTAGGCTATGGGTTAGTGTCAGGGATTCAGTATTTCGAATGGAAAATTGGAAAAGGTATCCAATGTGTATGTAATTATGTGCTATGAAAAATCTTCCCACTCTTATCCAGAACAATGCCTTGACATTACCTTTGCCCCAAGTAAGACACAATTACAGGAGAAGAGTTCGAAAATCTGTGCATATATATATATATATATATATATATATATATATATATATATATGGAATGCAATATGCTCAGTTGTTCACAAACTTGGAGGTGGTAGATGAGTTTACAAAAGTAACGAACAGGGTAAACCCTCCACAAAAATGGAGCTTTGCTGGCCTAAAGACTTCTTGAGAAACTGCCTCTGAGGTTGGGAACTTGAAATATATGTTGTTGTCAGGAGCTTAATCTTCATTTGTGGTGAGACAATTAAAGCTGGATCTGCATCTATGTGACCTGAAGGATCTTGTTTCTTATTTTCCAATGAACATGAGACAGCAGTGCTGAATTCTCTCTTTGTAGGTAAACTGTGGCCACTGGGGGCTATGTGTCTCCCTGTGAGGACTCTGAAACCATTTGGTCATCCTCCAATTTTCGTGGTGTTTCTTGCTGCTGCACTGGGAGTTTGGTATTTGCTTCGTGAACTACAAAGATTTCAACTGGGACACAGTGCTAGAGGGAGTTCTGTCATGTGTGGTGTGTCAGGGTCTGCAAGAGAATGCACCAACCAGGCCTCTATCTCACATAGCTTGCCCCCTTGACCATAGCAACCTGATTCTGAACATTGCCCTGAAAACTCTCCATATAACAAGATGCATTTACATATAAGGGTTTGCTGGCTACACTATGTCAGTCACAAGCTATTTGGAAGCCAATGGCAGGTCCACATGACTCCACCACAGATGTTTTATCACACACCTGCACACCACTACTCTAGGCCCACTACTCAGGAGGCTCCAACTTACTGGCATCACTGTTCTTCAACATTTTCATGAAACCCAGTCAATCAAGGCACTGTATTGTATACTAATGATCAGCAACAGGACATCCAAAGTTTCTCCAGTGCCACCTGGTCATGGGAATTTCAAAAATTTGATGGTATTCATCTAGCCATTTTTCAAGGATGAAGTTGGAGGCACTGTGGGTTTCAATTCATTCAGGAACCACTAAATGGTGAGGAAGTTCATTTCAATGAATTCTCTGGACAACACTCACAGGAAAGGCTTCCCAAAGAGTGGCCAAAAGGTCACATGAAGCCAGGCCCATTGAACTGTACAATGTGAGGTCCATGTGTGTTTTGACTCTCAACTATGGCTGCCATGTTTTCATAATAAAATCATGTGATATCCTGGCTGAGATTCCCAGTGCTCTGTGGAAAACCAACCTGGGACTAGATTTCAGATTCCAAGCGTGAATCTCATGTGTGGCCTCCTAAAATCCCAACTCAATTCATGGCAATACTACTCTGACGTCAGTTCCAGAACTCAGTCTATAAGGGGAATCACCCAAGAGTGAAGCCCTGGTGGACCGAGTCATCTCTTCCAACTGCCACAAAAATGACAACAATTATAACCAAAACACTCCCACATGGCCCTCATTTTCTTCCATAAAGACATCCATCATAACTTCTGGCAAGAGGTTTCCATAAGTGGCGCAGCTCAAGAGAGTGTCCAATATAAGCTTCCTTGTCCCTCATTTGCCTAAAGTAAGTGTGGCCTGGACACTCTTCCTGTCAACCAGGAGTGATCAAATAGGCCTGCCATTAATACTGCTCTGCTTCTACTATTTGAGGCCTACTGACTGTCAGGTATAGATTCTTTATGTGTTTTGTAGTCATGAGAAAACACTACCACATCTGCAGGGCTTTGAAGAACTCATTTTACCCAAGGGTCCATAATCACACTTGATGGAGGTCAGGAACCTAACAGAGGAAGGTGAGAGACTTCATCCACAATGACTGATCTTTTTGAATTTTGGTTATGGATGCACACATGGGATCTTTCTTTAGATCCATCAGGTGCTGACAATCTAAGCCCCAGCTTCACCGAGAGCCAAGAGGCTGATTCAGACACATCCATTTCCAAAGAAATTAAGCAAAAAGCCACAGGTGATGCCCACTCATTTCCATTTGAATACTGTTTTCTTCAGGCTTCACAAAAAGGTGGCCTGAGCCAAAGACTTTCCTTACATTTAGGGCAACAGAAAAATAGGTAAGCAAATGACCCAAAGCAGGGTTTCTCCACTGAGACTTTCCTGGTCACAATGATATCTGAGTTTTCTGACATGCTCCCCTTCCCTTCAGCTCTCCAGTACATGGCCATGTGACAGAGCTTGGAGGTGCCACATAGCTTGGACACAAAACTTTGAGCCTATTCTGGAGAGTGTCCAGAATTCAGGAAGAAAACAGGAACTTAGAAAGATAGTAGGTTTTGCCCATTGATAATGCTAGCCGCAATCCATTCATAAATTGGCAGTATGAATGCTGGGAAGCTTTCTACTAGACAGAACACATCCATGATGCATTCTTTTTCTAATACCAAGACCACAAACAGAGTGGGATACACAGTAATAGAAACACTCACCTTGTCAGAGGACATACTAGATAAAGTCCTCTCCAAACCAAACAAGTCGCCTTTCCTACATATTCTCAAACTCACACCCACACTCAAAAAGGCACCACCTTCCCCAAAGTAGGTCTGTGACTATCCGGAGTGTCCTATGATGGGTGGGATATACTATATTTCCACGAAATGCACTGTGCTGTCTCAGTTCTGGTCTCCTTGGCCAACTCTGTGAAGTTGTCAGAAGTCACTGGTGATCCACTACCTGCTTTCTCAGGAAAGGCCCCTCTTCTTAGCTTTCCTGGCATTTGGCCATCCTCACATAACTAGGAACCAAGAAAGACTGACTCTGTCCTTGGTTTACCCAAACAAGTGAGACCACTGGAACTGGGACTGGAACTGGCTGTGGTCTCCTGGCTTCCTGAATCCCAAGTTTAGAGAGTTCCATTACCAAGGAAGTTATGTGAGGTAACTTCCTTCAGGAAGTGAATGAAGTCACTGCCTTGGCAAACACTTTGTCCTAACAGTTGCTTCCAAGGGTCCCATGAGATGGAGGGTGCACCTACTTCCTGTGACATTTTCACAAGTTAGAATGATATATCAACCATAGGCACCTGGGAACAGCTCTCCACACAGGCTTGGTTTGGTCCATCTTCTCTACATTAAGAAGAGAGAGGCTGATTCAGACACATCCCTTCACCCTGACCAGGTTGTTTACGATGGAAGTTGACTTTTCCTCCCTCAGGTCCTTCATTGCTGCCTACATATTCTCCATGGATTATTTCTGTATTGACCTTTGAGGTTCTCAGCAGGTGGAAGATCCCCTACACTCCTGATTGTAAGACCAACTCTGTCCTGCTTTTCTGTAAAGTTAGATTGAGGGAACAGTGTATGGTTAGGGTAATAACAGGTTCGATTTGGGTTAGGAATCATTCTGCATGATGAATAATGGCAATGGGAACCTGTGATATTTACAAGAATATATAGGTGAAATATAAGTATGAATACAGAAGTCTAGGTAAGATTTGAAGCCCAGAAGAGCATTGGGTCCATGATTGGGATACTTAGCTTTGAAATACCTTCTGCACAGATGTCTCAGATAAATCGATAAAAAATGGCATAGGACCTTGTAAATTGGATGATCAAATGTAGAAGAAAACATCCACTTAAAAAGGGTAGTTGGTAGGATTGGAAAGATAGTCAGTAGGTTTAGGAAGAAGAGTGAGTATAGGATTTGCTCCAAAAGTTCTTTAGCAATAGGGTTTCTGGTAGAGAATGAATGTAAATGTCACACATGTGATGAGTCAGTTACAATGATTAACTGGGGAAAATATATAGGGAAGCAGATATCAATAGAGACAGGAATAAATCAAGCAAAGTATAAATTGAGTGATAGGATTAGACATTTTCAGCATGGTAGATGTTGAATATACAATCTTAGAAAGAAACAAATATTTAGCAACAATAGGATTGACATTTGAGAGCATTAGGCAATCTGGACTTGGATGTTTTTAGTAATCCATGCTCACTTTCCATTTAGGCTTTGGTACAATCATAAGTGTGAACTTTGCATTTTGTGTCCAGAATATTACTGTGATAAAGTGTATATGTAGATCAGGTGACATGAGTATTTCTTCCACCAATTATGTGGTCAATATTTTGAAGATGTATAAATTAGTATTGGGTGTACAAATAGGTCTACACTGTGTCTACAAATATTGATAAAATGAATGAATAGACAATACTGTGAATAAATAATATAACTGGTTCCAACTTTAAATTATGGATTGAATTGATATCTTAAAATATACAGGAAATCTTATATTGATATACATACATTCATTACAACCATTTATAGATCTAATGGTAATATTAGAGTTATGATTTGTCATGAAGAGTGTGTGAGGTTTGCTTCAACATGATTATTGAAATCTAAAATGAAAAGTATTCTCATGAAAAGACCAGTCAAAAAACATGGAGGAATACATGTGTACTGAAGCAGGAAGTGATAGAAAGTGAAACAAATGCCTATAAATTTGCAAACTTGTGAATGAAATATTTATCCTATGATGTGCATAAACTGAAGAAATTGTCATGTAACATTGTTGAATAAAAATGAACGTCATAATACACATCATGTACCATAGTAATCTACTTGCATTGATGTTAAAGTGGGTCAGTTACTGTAGAAAAATTAGGACTTCTATGCACCATTCACTGAATTTAGATTTCAGTACTAGGAAACAATATGTATTTGAGGTGGATGAATATTTCTGAGAATAATTTTGTGAACATTTGATTATAAATCCACATACATGAATATGAATGCATTTAGGGATTGTATAATAAGACACATATATTTTATATTCTGAAAAATCTGGAGAGTGTGTGTGTATATATACACACACACACACACACACACACACGCACATGCACAGACATTAAAAGGTAGCAATATATATGCGAATCAAAATTTATCATGAAATATATATCATTCACAGATCCAAAAATATTCATTTTACTGAACATGGATTTATGTATTATCTTGTTCAACTAGGAAGCTCACCCATAGTTTTAATTTTCAGTTCCAACAACGTTCAGGAGGAGTGATCTCTTTTGACAATTTGTATCTGCCAAGTCTGCCACCTCACAAAAGTGTACATGTGTTACCAGGTAGGATTCTATATGTGCATACAAAAATACATGTGCTGAATAGGATACAGATAAAGGGAGACAGGAATTCACGTATTTGTTATCTTTAAAACACACGGAGAACTACCTCAATTTAATATTGACTTGATTTATAACACCTACCCTTTATCATACAAAAGGTAAGTCCAGCTATACACCATGCCTCCTCTGAACTGCTTGTATTTCTATTCTGTTTTGGTTATTTTGCTCCATCAATTTAGGATTGCCACAGTCTGGCTGGGCACAATTCTGGAGCCACTTGTCAAAAGCTAACTTTACTTTTAGAACCACACACGCCAAAAAATAGCTCCTCGGGAAAAACACTCAGAGCACAACTGCCACCACCGGCTTCCCACAAGCTCTCAACCTCCTCACTCCTCCTGCTCTTGAGGTCGATTGGCTGGGTTGTTTGAGCAGAGCCAAAATAGTCCCCCAAGAAGCAGCTCCATAATTTGAAAGGGTGGGGAAACAGCCCAATGGGCATCACCGCAGAGGAGCCAATCAGCTAGATGTTGCTGGGGCCGCTGTTAGCCAACCATCAGCTGGCAGTCTGAAAGTTTGCTTTGGCCCCTTGGGCTGTGGCTCTCAACATCTAACCCTCTCTGTTTAAACAACAAGCATGTGGCTTAGGGACCATGCCTGCCTTAGGTTGTCCAATAGTACATATGGTCCTTACCCATTATCGAATGAGCTGACCTCAAGGTGTCAGCCTCCTGTCTTAGATTGGTACCATTGTAATTGGATCTTACCCATCACTGACTACAGGTCCAGTATACATCCACACCTGTGGAGAGGTCTTTGTACCAGGGGCGGGTGAGGTTCTTTGCCTCATCTCTGTTGGCACCCAAATTTTAGCTGAACGACCATGACAAGCAGAAGGGAGGAAGATACACCAAGGCAATTGATGGCTCTTTTTGAAAAAATTGTACCACCGATGACATCATCAGAGAAATACCCCAACACTACCACAAGTCGCTGCACCAACAGATAGTTCACAATGCATGCAGGTGAGTTCACAATGCATACAAGTGATACATAGTCCAGGCAAGTTCTGCAAGCAGTTCAGTGATGGCTATTGCAGAAGCTGTAGATTGGTTTTATCTTTGTCTTCACATGCACTGGGATGAAGTTAGAAATTCTGGCAACAATGCCTAAAGAAAGAATTATGTAACATTCCAAAAGGCACTAAAAGAAAACAATTTTCTTAACAATTTACATTGTCTCGAAGAGAATTATTAAATATAATGCAAAGAAAAGGTGGATCCAACATGGCGGCGGGCAGAGAGGCTGCGCTTTTAATGCACTCACAGTGATGGGGTCATAAAGTCGCAAGGATAACTCTTGGATTCTACCAACGGAGATTCTCCTAGCAAAATTCCACTGAAGGGAGACCGCCCGGGAGCTACTAGAATTTTTTTGAAGCGTCTGTGTGACCCGGACGAGCGGGACCCTGCCACTAGACGCGGAGTTCGAGATTCACCAGCCACAGTTCGCGCACCGCGGGCACAGCTGCAGATCCATCCACCCGCGCGCAGCCAAAGTGACTGGGTCCTGCTAGACGCTGAGACACAGCTTGGCAGGAAGAAGTCTTTAGCCAAGCCTCCACGCGCCAGGAGCTGAGGCGAACCGGGCCGGGCCAGTCCCACCCCTCCCCTCGGTCAATCCGTCAAGAAGCCTGGGGCCCGCCATAGCAGAGAGTTGACGTCATCGGAGTTCGGCTGGCGAAATTCCTTCCCAGCAGAATCCACTTTAGCAGGTGCGTGACTCCCCATACTGATACAAGCAGCCAGGAAACTTCATTGACTTCTCAGGGGTCATGTCCGTAGGGAAGCAGAGGGGAGCCCAGACCCCAAGGCCCCCATATCACCAGCGGTGACCCCTAAGGTCTTAGCCGCCAGTTTACCACAGCACTGGGGCTTAAAAGGGACACTCGGTGGGGCTGCAAGTGTAACTAGATCTCTGGAGAATCACTTCTGGGAAACAGGACCTGGCTGGCAGGCTGACAGGAGGAAGGGGGTTAAGAGCTGGAGAAGTGAAATGGCTCTGGACTGACAAGTCTGAGAAACCTCCAGAAGACGCCGTACAGGGATAGCTCTCGGCAGGTAGAGAGCAGACACTCTGCTTGGAAGGCACAGCTCTGCCTACTGGAAGAGAAGAAGGTGGATCTCTAAGACTTTAATTTTTTTTTGTTGTTGTTGTTGTTGCTGTTGTTGATATTGTTTTCTCTCCTTCTTCTCTCCCTGTTCCTTTCCCCCCCTTTTCCTTCTCTCTTTCTATCCCATTTCAAGTTTTATTGTTCTTTTCATTCCCCTCTAATCTATCTCTCCCTCTATCATTTTTTCTTTTTAAGAGCACCTTCATTCTCCTACCGCCCAACTCTCATCCCAAGCATTACATCTTCCATTGTGTGTAATTGTCTAAATGCAAATAGGTGAATGTCTCGAGGCTGTCTATAAGACTCCTAAATACCTAGCTACTACCAACACCCTGATCCAATTGCCTGGTAGTATCCACCTTCAGTGGAGCAATCTTCTAAAGTAGCCAAGTCATACTAACCATTGTACCACCAGAGCACCCAACCTAAACATATAGTCCTAAGAACAAACAGCAAATCATTATATGCATACAGAACCTAGAAGCCTTATATGAATTGAATGAATCAGCTTTAAAGTAAAACAAAGCCCAAAATTTCTAGGCATAATCTCCCACCACAAAAGAGAGAAAACAGAGATATACAAAGCCAAAACAAATGTATAGGAGAAAGCAGTTACAAAGCAGTCAAACAGAGCTGGAAAGCAACGTGAACAATATGAAAAAACAAGGGAAAAAAGGGTTACGAACAATGCAGTACAATCTAAATATACAGGAGGACCTAGAAGAATCAGAAATATGGACAGGGAAAGAAATCAAGGCATTCCTAATTCAGATGGAACGGAATATTAGAGAAGACATGAGACAGCAAATCCAAGCATTGAAAGTATATTTTGAAGAGGAACTAACCACACAAATTAAATCCACAAAGAATGAGCTTTATCAGGAGATAGAGGTGTTAAAAATAATCAAGTTGTAATCATAGAAATGCAAGAAACCGTAAATCAGATTAAAAGTGCTAATGAGAATATTACAAACAGACTAGATCAAGTAGAAGTCAGAACATCAGATAATGAAGACAAAGTATATCAACTTGAAAAGAATATAGTCAACACAGAAAAGATGCTGAAATCAAACATATAACACAAAACACAAGTGTGCACACATAATATAATACATACAACACATGACATAATATTAAAGGCCTTATGACTTTTTACAGGTGAAATCTCCATTGCAATGTCTAAAAACTCTATTGTCCAAAAATAGAACTGATCAGCAAAATATTAACCTAGGTCTGTATGAGCTAAAAAAAAAAAAAAACAAAATAAAACTTCATGATATGAGAAAGGGCAATAATAAAATAGATGTTGAAAAAAACATTCTGGTTCTGTCACAGATGTAAGAACAGCCAAACTGGAGTTCTGGATATCAGCTCTTATTGATTTGAGCCAAATCATCTTATTTTTGGTCTGTAGAAATCTCTTTAGTTAATCTCTCTGGAATCCAAATTGGCTACTCTTCTCCCTGTAGAAACACAAAAACAGACCCCGGACTCCAGACAATTACTGGGTCAGGACCTTTCCATTGTTCTGTTAGAATATCCTTCCAAAGTACCTTGGGCTTATGTACATTATTTGGACATATATGCCTTTCTGCAGCACTAAGCCCTGATGACCCCAAATTTTAAAAGTTTAGAGTAAAAGGGTTATTTTAAGTTTATCTTTGGGGAATATATACCCCTTCCCAATTACTTCTTTTTGCTTTAATATGTATGTTTTAATAGTTTGATGTGATCTTTCAACTATGCCTTGTCCCTGTGGATTGTATGGGATTCCTGTTATATGAGTAATGCCAAATGATGAGCAAAATTGTTTAAAAGAGGTAGAAATATAACCAGGGGCATTATCTGTTTTTAACTCTTTTGGAACGCCCACAGTGGCAAAATTTTGTAAGCAATGAGCTATAACATCTTTAGTTTTTTTCTCCAGCAAGAAGGGAGACCATCAAAAATCCAGAAGAAGTATCAACTGTAACATGCAAATATTTTAATTTTCCAAATTCTGGCAAGTTTGTGACGTTCATCTGCCAAATATGGTTAGGTATCAATCCTCTAGGATTGACTCCAAGATTAACTTGCGGTAAAAAGGTCACACAATTTTGACATTGTTTTATTATTTGTCTAGCTTGTTCCTTAGTTATTTTGAAATGCTTTTGTAAAGTATTAGCATTGACATGGAACTTTTTATAAAAATTTATAGCTTCTTCTAGTGTAGAGAAAATATGTATGTATGTCATGTGTTGTTTTATCTACTAAATAATTGCCCAAACTAAGGGCTCCGGGCATTCCTGTATGTGTCCTGAAATGTCCTATAAAGAACGGATCTTTCCTGTCCCAGATTAGACTTTGTATAGTTGAAAGCAAAGAGAAAAGAGTAGAGGAAGGGGAAATCCTTCCACCATCTTCAAGTGATACTATAGCAATAACTATATACTGATTATCGGAAAATAAATTAATTACAGATGCTTTAAGCATCACAAAAGCTTGTAATACTGCATTAAGCTCTACATTTTGAGCTAATTGTTTTCGTACTAAAAATGTAAAAGTTTGATCAGGTGTAACTATTACTGCTGTACCATTATTTGACCCATCAGTGAATATATTTGTAGCATTTATAATAGGTGTTTTTCTTCTCATTTTTGGAAAAATTACATGATGTGATGACCAAAAAGACAATAAAGGATTAGATGGTAAGTGGTTATCAAATGAAACATTAGATTTGCACATGATTATTGCCCAAGTATTTAACTAATTATCTAACTCATCAATTTGATTCATAGTATATGGAGTAATAATTTTATTTTAAGACATTCCAATCAGTCCCTTTGCTGCTTTTATTCCTTTGAGTATTAATTGTCCTAAAGCCTCAGTATACCTAGTAAGAATAGTGTTAGGAGAACAAGATAAATGTATTCATAATAATGGACCTTCTTGCCAAAAATACTTCTGTAGGAATATTTTTTTGGTGGTAGTACAATAAATAATAAAGGCATTCTTAAATCAATTCTATCCAAATGAATATTTTCCATACATTTTTCAATGATTTTTAATGCCTTTCTTGCTTCAGGTGTTAACATTCGGGGTGCATTTGGATCTGATAGACCTTTTAGGATATCAAATAAAGGTTCAAACTCTCCTGTTGGTATACCTAGATAAGGCCTTATCCAATTTATGTCTCCTAATAACTTTTGAAAGTCATTAAGTGATTTGAGTTGATCTATTCGTATTTGAATTTTTGGTGGATGGACCATGATTGAGGATAAAAGAACTTCTAAATAATTAATTGAAAAATTTAATTGTACTTTATCTATTGCTATCTCTAGTTTATAATTTTTTAATAAGTTTGTAAGTGTGGCATAACATTCTAGCAATGCGTTTTTAGCTTTCTGTGCTAATAATACACCATCCATATAGTGAAATATTTGTAGTTCAGGATTTTGATTTCTAAGTGGCTGGATTAATTTGTTAACATAAATTTGACACATAGTTGGACTGTTAGCCATCCCTTGAGGGAGTACTTTCCATTTGGATCTCTGATCAGGACCTTCATGATTCAGTGCAGGGATAGTAAATGCAAACCATGGACTATCCTCAGGATGAATTGCAATTGAATAAAAACAATCATTAATATCTATAATTAAAACATACCAGGTTTTTGGCAAAGCAGAACATTGAGGAATTCCCAAATGAGCAGGTCGCATAATAACCGTCTCATTATTAATGGCTCTTAAATCTTGCAATAATCTCCATTTACCAGATTTCTTTTTGATGACAAAAATGGGAGTATTATGGGGAGATACAGACGGTTGTATATGTCCTTCCGCTAATTGTTGTTTTACCAGGTCATGGGTTGCTTGTACCTTTTCTTTAGTCAGGGGCCACTGAGGAACCCATACTGGTATTTCTGATTTCCAAGTAGTTTTTATTGTCTTAGTGGCCCTTTCTTAAAATCCAACCCATGTCTGTCTGTTCTTTGATCTATTTGTATTGGGGCTGCTATACCTTGTTCTTGTTTTTCTAATCTTTTTCCTTTCCTAAAACCTTGTCTAACCATAATTGTGGGTACATTTTGATTGATGTTATTTGTTAATGTCAAACCTAATCGATCTAGGACATCTCATCCCCATAAATTTATGGGAAGATGATCCATAAATATGGCTGTTTAGTTCCTTCACATCCTTCAGGATCCTTCCAATCTAATACCATTGCTCTTCTATGGGGATTAGTCACCAATCCTAGGCCTTGAAGCATTTGAGTGTATTGTTGTAATGGCCAATGTTTTGACGAGAGATGATGCTAAGTTCTTGATGAGAGATGATGCTAAGTTCTGCATCTGTATCCAATAGCCCATTAAATTCATGTCCTTGAATATTTAGTTTTAGCATGGGGCGAGAATCTAAATTTAAAGAAACATAGCCCAATCTACACGTGTGGAGCCTAATCCCTTGGAACCTCTTTCTACAGCATGACTGAAAAATTTATCATGTAGGCTTGGTATTATTAGTAACGGTGCTATTCTGTCTCTTGGTGAAATTACAGATATACCCTTTGGAGAACTGGCTATAATTTTTAATTCACCTTCTATGGTCTACAAGCACGGACACAGAGAGATACACAGACATAGAAACAGTTGCCTTGCCAAAGGACTTACTAGACACAGTTCACCCCAAACCAAACATTCTGCTTTTCCTACCTATTGTCAGAACATGATACAAAACCACAAACTCACACCCATACCCACAAGTCACCTCCTTCCCCAAAGTAGGTCTGTGACTATCCAGAGTTTCCTCTGACTGGTGCGCCATAATATTTTCCCACGAAATGGCCGGTACTGTCTCAGATCTGGTCTCCTTGGCCAACTCTGTGAAGTTTTCAGGAGCCAGCTATTTCCTGCTTTCTCAGGAAAGACTCCACTTCAGAGCTCTCCTGGCATTTGGCCATCCTCACATCAGTATGTACCAAGAAAGACTGACACTGTCCTTAGTAAATCCAAACAATGAGCCCACTGGGACTGAGACTGGGACTGGCTCTGTGTCCCGGGCTTCCAGTTCAGAGAGTTCCATCACCAAGTAAGTGAGGTAGGTCACTGCTGGCTTGTGGGAAGCCGGTGATGGCAGTTGGGTTCTGAAGGTTTTCCTCAGGAGCTGTTTTGTTTGGCATGTGAGGTTCTTAAAATAAAGTTCGTTTCTTTTGTCAAGTGGCTCCTGAATTTTGCCCAGCCAGACTGTGGCATTTGGAGGGCCGCAAGGGGAATGAGTGAGGGTAAGTGATAAGGTAAACTGCTCACCTCTGAAGGCAGGGCGAGAGGATGGGAAGCCATTTTAAAATTCCTCTTTTGTTTTGCTTCACTTTTGTTTTAAGTTGCCTGTCCCTGGAGATGGGTAAGATGGAAGAAAAACCACTCACATCTGAGGAACTGATTGAGAGAAAAAAGAGATGGACATTTCAGGAGGATAGAAAAGCTATTATAATGATTTTCTGTTGTTCCACTTTTGTTTCATTCTGGTTCAGTTTTGTTTGGCGATATCTTCTTGGGTTGTATTATAGTTATAGTAGAAATATTCAAGTAAAAGAGAAGGTCTCTCAAGCTAGTCAGACAGAGATAAAAATTCAATTAAAAGAGAAGGTCTCTCTAGCTAGTTAGACAGAGGAAAAAAACAGGTGATTGATCCTGATAATGTGTCTGAATCAGCCTCTTGGACCTGTGTGAGGCTGTGGCTTAGATTCTCATCACCTGATGGATCATTCCGTGTGTGAATCCATACCCAAAATGGCCAAATGAGCAGTCCCTGTGTATGAAGTCTCTTGCCTTCCTCTGTAAGGCTACTGACCTCCATCAAGTGAGAATACGCATCCTTTGTGTCAAATGAGTTCTTCAAAGCCCTGGAGAGTCTAGCACATAGGTTCTTTGGTTTTCTCATGACTCCAATTCACATAAAAATATCTATACCTGACAGTCAGTAGGCCTCAAATTGGAGAAGCAGAGGTGTATTAAGGGCAGGCCTATTTGATCACACGTGGTTCACAGGAAGGGTGTCCAGGCCACCATGACTTTAGGCAATGAGGGGCAAGAGAGCTTATTTTGGACACTGTCTTGGACTTCGCCACTCATGTAAACCTCCAGACAGAACTTAGTATGAGAGTGTATATATGGAAGAAGATGAGGACCATGTGGGAGTGTTTTGGTTTTAATTGTGGTCATTTGTGTGGTAGTTGGAAGATATGACTGGGTACACCTGGGCTGAACTCTGGTGTGATTCCCCTTAAAGACTGAGTTCTGGAACTGACTTAGAGAAGTGTTATCATGAAATATGTTGGGATTTCAGTTGGTCACGCATGAGAGTCGCCCTTGGAAACCGAGATCTAGGCCCAGGTTTGCTTTCCACAGAGCACTGGGAATCTCAGCCAGGATATCACATGGTTTTATTCTGAAAGACATGGCAGCCATATTTGAGAGTCAAAACACAAATGGACCTCACATTGTAGACAGCAATAGCCCTGGCTTCCTGTGAAATTTTGGCCACTCTTTGGAAGCCTTGCCTGTGAGATTTCTCCAGAGATTTCATTGAAATGAGCTTCCTCACCATTTAATTGTTCCTGAATGAAGTTAAACACACAGTGCCTCCAACATCATTCTTGAAAAATGGCTAGATAAATACCATGAAATTTTTGAAATTCCCATGACCATGAAAATGGTGTAGAACAGAGATGCCAGTAAGCTGGAGCCTGATGTGAAGTGGGCCTAGAAAAGTCGTGTGCAGGTGTGTGATAAAATATCTGTGGTGGGGCCATGTGGATCTGCCATTGGCTTCCAAATGGCTTGTGACTGACATGGTGCACCCAGCAGACCCTTCTATGTAAAGGCATCTTGTTATATGGAGAGTTTTCAGGGCAATGTTCAGAATCAGATTGCTATGGTCAAGGATGGGATTGAAGCCTGGTTGGTGCATTATCCTGCAGACCCTGACACACCACACGTGACAGAACTCCCTTTAGCACTGTGTCCCAGTTGAACTCCTTGTATTTTGTGAAGCAAATACCAAACTCACATTGCAGCAGCAAGAAACACATCGACAAGTGGAGGATTGCCGGATGGCTTTACAGTCCACACGGAAAGATTTTCCCCCCAGTGGCCACAGTTTACCTACAAAGAGAGAATTCAGCACTGCTGCCTCATGTTCATTAGAAAATAAGAAACCATGTCCTCCAGGTCACTTAGATACATACCTAGCTTTGATGGTCTCTCTACAAAAAAAGCTAAAACTCCTGACAACAACAAATATTTCAAGTGCCCAAACTCAGAGGCAGTTTCACCAGAAGTCTTTAGTCCAGCAGAGCTCCATTTTTGTGGAGTATTTACCTGTCCCTTACTTTTGGAAACTCCTCTGCCACCTTCAAGGTTGTGAACTCTTGAGCATATTACATTCCAGATATGTATTCACAGATTTTCTAACTCTTCCACTCTAATTGTGTTTTACTTCGGGTGAAGGTAAAGTCAAGGCATTGTTCTGGATTAGAGTGCGAAGATTTTTGTGAAGCACATATTTACATACACATTGGATTCATTTTCCTATTTTCCATTCAAAATGCTGAATGGCTGACACTAACCCATACCCTACTAGACTCTGACTACTAATTCTAATATGATGGAGAAAAATAACCCAAACCGAATAGAAATACAAGCAGTTTAGACGAGGCATAGTGTATTGCTGGACTTGCCTTTTGCATTATACAGGGTAGGACTTATAAATCTAGTCAATATTTTGTTGAAATAGTTCTCCATGTGTTTTTAAAGTTAACAAATAGATGAATTCCTTTCTGCATTTCTCTGTAGCCAATTCAGCACATGTAATTTCATATGCACATATTGAATCGTTCCTGTTATCACATGTACATTCTTGTGAGGTGGCTGACTTTGCAGATACAAATTGGGAGAAGAGATCACTCCACCTAAACACAGTTGGAACTGAAAATTCAACCTATGGGTGAGCTTCATAGATGAACAACATGATAAATAAAATCATGTTCAGTATAATGAATATTTTTGGATCAGTGGATGATATACATTTCATGATGAATTTCGATTTCCATATATATTGCTACTTTTTAATGTCTGTGTGTGTGTGTGTGTGTGTGTGTGTGTGTGTACACTCTCCAAGTTTTTCATAATATTAAATATATGGGTCTTAATGTACACTCCCTAAATTCATTCGTATTCATGTATGTGGATTTATAATCAAATATTCAAGAGATTATTCTCAGAAATATTCATCCACCTAAAATACATATTTGTTTCCTAGAACTAAAAACTAACTTCTGTGAATGGTGCATACGAATCCTAATATTTCTACAGTAACTCACCCAGTTTAACACCAATGCAAGTAGATATTTATGGAACGTGATGTGTATTTTGATGTTCATTTTTAGTCAACACTTGTACATTACTATTTCTTCAGTTTATGCACATCATAAGATATATATTTCATACACAAGTTAGCAAATTTATAGGCATTTGTTTCACTTTCAATAACTTCATTCTTCAGAACACATGTATTCCTCCATGTTTTTTGACAAGACTTTTCATGAGACTTCTTTCTAAACACATTATATTCGATTTCCATAATCACTTTTGAAGCAAAACTCACACACTCTTCATGATGAAATATCACCCTAATATTACCATTAGAAGTATAACTGGTTGGAATGAATGATTTAATATCAATATAAGATTTTCTGTATATTTTCAGATATCAACTCAGTCCATTAATTAAAGCGGACCAATTATATTATTTATTCACAGTATGGTCTATTCTTGCATTATCTCTATATTCTTAGACAGATACTACACCACATTCTACCCCCAATACTCATTTATACGTCTTCAAAATATTGTTCCCAGAAATGGTGGAAGAAATACTCATGTCACCTGATCTACATATACATTTTATCACAGTAATATTCTGGAAAATAAAGCAAAGGTCACACTTATGATTGTACCAAAGTCTAAATTTAAAGTGAGCATGGATTTCTAAAAACATCCATGTCCAGGTTGCCTAATTCTCTCAAATGTCAATCCAATTGTTGACTACATACTTGTTTCTTTCTAAGATTATATATTCAAACTCAACCCTGTTGAAAATGTCTAATCCTATCACTCACTTTAAACTTTGCCTGATATCCTAATGTCTCTATTGATATAGGCTTTCCTTCATAATTTCCCAGTTCATCATTTTGACTGTTCATTTGTGCTGACATTTACATTCACTCTCTACCTGAAACCCAATTGCTAAATAACTTTTGGTCCAAATCCTATACTCACTCTTCTTTCTGAATCTACCGACTATCTACCAAATCCTACTGACTATCCTTTTTTGAATGGATGTTCTCTTCGACATTCAATCATTCAAGGTACAAGGTCCGATGCCATTTTGTATTGATTTATCTGAGACATCTGTGCAGGACATAATTCAAAGCTAAGTCTCCCAATCAAGGGCCCAATCCCTCTCTGGGCTTCAAATATTACTTAGATTTCTGTTTTCATACATATATTTCACCTCTATATTTTTATAAATATTGCAGAAATCCAATACCATTATTCATCCAGCAAAATGATTCCTAACCCAAATCGAACAAGTAATTAACCCAAACCATATACTATTCCCTCATTCTAAGTTTATAAAAGAGCAGGGAAAGTCTTGGTCTTACAATATAGGAATGTAGGGGATATATCACCTGCTGAAAACCTCAAAGGTCCATGCAGAAATAATCCCTGGAGAAGATGTAGGCAGCTATTAATTACCTGAGAGAGCAAAAGTCATCTTCCATGGAAAACAACCCTGTCTGGAGAGGGGTTGTTTCTGACTCAGTGTCTCTGTTCCTAATGTACAGAAGATGGACCAATCCAGGCCTGTGTGGAGAGCTGTTCACGGGTGCCTATGGGTGATATACTATTCTAACTGGTGAGAGTGTCACGGGAAATAGGGACAGCATCTATCTCATGGGACCCTTGAAAGCAACTGTTAGGAAAAAGTGGTTGCAAAGGCAGTGACCTCATTCAGTTCCTGAAGGAAGTGACCTCATCTCTATTCCTTGGTGATGGAACTCTCTGAACTTGTGATCCAGGAATCCAGGCACCCAGAGCCAGTCCTAGTCCCAGTCCCAGTGGGCTCACTTGTTTGGATATTCCAAGGACAGAGTCAGTCTTTCTTGGTATCTATTGATGTGAAAATGGCCAAATGCCAGGAAAGCTTTGAAGACTGGCCTTTCCAGAGAAAGCAAGTAGTGGCTTATCACGGGCTCCTGACAATTTCACAGAGTTGGCCAAAGAGACCAGATCTGAGACAGGACAGGCCATTTTGGAGGTACATAGTAAGGCTCACCAGTGAGAGTACACTCCGAATAGTCACAGACCTACTTGGGGTAAGGCGATGCCTTTGTGGTTTTTGTTGTGTGTTTGTGGTTTTATCTCATGTTCTGAGAAAAGGTAAGAAAGGTGGTTTGTTTGGTTTGGAGTGAACCGTTTCTAGTAAGTCATTGGACAAGGCAAGTGTTTCCATGTCTGTGTATCCCAATGTGTCTGTTGTTGCAGACATTAGAAAAGAGAATGCATCAATGTATGGGTCCTGTCTAGTAGAAAGCTTCCCAGCATCAATCCTGCCCAATTTATGAATGGACTGTGGCTTGCATTATCGAAGGGCAACACCTACAAACTTCCTTAGTTCCTGTTTTCTTCCTGAATTCTGGCTACACTCAAGAATAGGCTCATGGTTTTGTGTTCAAGATATTTACCACCTCCAAGCTCTGTGATATGGCCATGTACTGGATAGCTGAAGGGAATGGCGAGCATCTCAGAAAACTCAGATATCAGTGTGACCAGTAAAGTCTCAGTGGAGAAACCCTGCTATGGGCCTTTTGCTTACCTATTGTTCTTTTGCCCTGAATGTCAGGAAGGGCTTTGCCTCATGCCACACATTTGTGAAGCCTGAAGAAACCAGTTTTCAAATGGAAATGAGTGGGCATCACCTGTGGCTCTTTGCTTAACTGCTTTGGAAAGGGATGTGTCTTAATCAGTCTCTTGGCCCTGTGTGAGGCTGTGGCTTAGATTACCAACACCTGGTGGATGTAAAGAAAGATCCCATGTGTGCATACAAAATCAAAATGGCAAAAATTGCAGTCATTGTAGATGAAGTCTCTCGCCTTTCTCTGTAAGGTTCCTGACCTCCATCAAGTGGGAATAGGGATCCTTTGGGTCAAATGAATTCTTCAAAACCATGCAGAGGCTAGTTCATAAGTGCTTCGGTTTTTTCTTGACTCCATTTCACATAAAGAATCTAAATGCCAAAGTCAGAATGCCTCAAATTGGAGAAGTGGAAAAGTATTAATGGCAGACCTGTTTGATCACTCCTGGTTCACCAGAAGGGTGTCCAGGCCACCGTGACTTTAGTCACACACACACACACACACACACACACACACACATATATATATATATATATATATATATATATATATACTCTCCAGATTTTTCAAAATATGAAATATGTGTCTTATTTTACACTCACCAAATTCATTCATATTCATATACGTAAATTTATAATCAACTTTCCAAAGATTATTCTTAGAAATATTCATTCACCTGAAAAGCATATTTCTTTCCTATACTGAAAAGTAACTTCAGTGAATGATGCACACAAATCCTAATATTTCTACAGTACCTGACCCAGTTTAACATCAATGCAAGTAGATTCCAATCGGACATGATGTGTATTTTGACGTTCATTTTTATTCAACACTGGTAGATTACTATTTCTTCAATTAATGCACATCATAGGATATATATTTCATCCACAAGTTAGAAAATTTATAGGCATTTGTTCCACTATCAATCACTTCCTGCTTCAGAGCACATGCATTCCTCCATGTTTCTTGACTGGTCTTTTCATGAGAAAAGGGATGGACAAGGCAAGGTAAGGCAACTAAGATAGCACCGAAGACACGGAAACAGTCCTATTTGGTTACAACCGGATTTAGAGGGCATTGCTTCTGTTGTAATCATTTAATCCCCTGCACCCCAAGTTTAAATTGTTTCAGAATTTTGTACCCAACATGTAAGGGAGGGGCTCAGAAGTTCACAGTCTGCAGAAGTTCATAAAAAGCAGTTTTTGTTTCTGTTTTTTTTTTCTCTGTTCTGGGCAAGTTAACATTTTAAGGACACCGGGAATGGGGCAGAGCTATTTTCTTCTCTTTTTTTTTTCTCTCTGCCAGCTGTTACCATGAAGCCCAGTTGGTAACTTCTTTATCTTAGAAATGTAGCCATCTCTGTGAAGCCCCAGCTCAAGCTCAGAGGCCTTGTTTACATATTGCCAGCATTGTGACTGACTCTTTCCAAACACATTATTTTTGATTTCCATAATTACTTTTGTAGCAAAACTAACATATCTTCATGATAAACCGTAACCCTATTATTAATATTAGATGTATCATTGGTTGGAATGAATGATTGTGTATCAATATAAGATTTCTTATATATTTTCAGATATCTATTCAATCTGTTATTTAATGTGGAACCAGTTATATTATTTATTCACTTATGGTCTATTCATGCATTATCTCTATATTCAATGACACAGTGTACACCTTTTTGTACCCCCAATACCCATTTATATGTCTTCAAAATATTGCTCCCAGAAATAGTGGAAGAAACACTCATGTCACCACATCTACATATACATTTTATCACAGTAGTATTCTGGAGACAAATGTAAAGGTCACACTTGTGATTGTACCAAAGCCTAAATGGAAAGTGAGCATGGATTACAAAAAACATCCATGTCAAAGTTGCCTAATGCTCTCAAATGTCAATCCTATTGGTGACTACATTTTGTTTCTTCTTAAGATTATATATTCTAACTCAATTCTGTTGAAAATGTCTAATTGTATCACTCACTTTATACTTTGCCTGATTTTGTAATGTCTTTATTGATATCTGCTTTCCTACATATTTTCCCCACTTCATTATTGTGACTGTTCACATGTGCTGACATTTACATTCACTCTCTAACCGAACCCCTATTGCTAAAGATATTGTTTTCCAAATCCTATACTCACTCTTCTTCCTAAACCTACCGACTATCTTCTTAATCTTACCGACTATCCCTTTATGACTGGATTTTCTCTTCTACATTCAAACATCCAAGTAATGTTCCTGCAAGCGTTGGAGGAAGAGATCACCAAGAGAGTGTCTCATGCAACAGCAAGGGGTTAATTGGGGGTCCAGCAAGCTGGGGCTCAGAGCTCACATGAATAGAGCAGAGAGCCCTGAGAACAGCTTAAGCGGAGCTTATATACTTTCCTTGGAGAGGGCAGGGACGGAAATTTATTGATGGGTCAGAGCGAGTGGGCGGTTAGTGTGAAAGTGGGTGAGGGAATACATTCTGCAATTTGGCAGTTGGGGACAGCACAATCTGGGCACAAGATTACAAACAGTTCTCAAGATTTCAACAGTGTTTTGTTAAGCATACAGAAAAACAGGAAGTTACAAGTACCTTTTTTATTAACCTTTCATTCCGCACTTCTTCTTCTTGCTACTTTTAATCATAAAAGTGATTATTGGGGCGTGTCACATTCTATGTCTGCTAGTGGGGTATTACCATAAGTTTAACTTCTCCAATTTGAGCTTGGAGTAAAGAAATTACATGGTTGAGCAAACAGGGTTTTATAGTTAGAAATAATATGAGGATTATTATTGGACAGGCCAGGGTTGATAAAAGCGTAGATAACCAGGGGGACTGTGTGAACCAAGACTCAAACCACCCTTTTTGGGCCTCTCTCTCTCATTGACGCTTTTCAAGGCATCCTTTTATTTTACTCATAGGTTTTTTTTACAACCTCAGTATGGTCGGCATCAGAACAACATTCTTATATCAATGCAGCACAAAGGCCCCCTTCTCTCATGAAGAGGAGGTCCAACCCTCAACTGGTGTGTAAAACAAATTCAGATACAGATGTTAAAGGTTCCTGCAAAGCTGTGATGGAGGTTTCTATTATCTTTAAGTTTTGGTCTCTTGCTGCTTCTATTTGGGTCATTTGTTGTGTACCATGGAGCAGGGCAGTGGTTCCTGTGATTACCCCTGCCGCAACTCCAATTCCTAATATGATGGCTAAAGTGAGGGATATATGTTCCCAGTGGAACCGGGTTGTATGCCCCCCTGTTTGAACTTCAAATGAACCTGGGTCATTATAGAGCAATCTGGGACACATCTTCACCATTACACAATTAATCAAATCTGTTGACCATTTCATGAAAACATAAACAATGTTTAAGTATATAGAATTATACTGTTGTAGGGACGGACAAGGCACGGCACTTAAGATAGCACCAAAGACAGGGAAACAGTCCTATTTGGTTGCAACCGGATTCAGAGGGCATTGCTTCTGTTGTAATCAATTAACTCCCTGAACCCCAAGTTTAGGTAGTTTCAGAATTTTGTACCCAACATGAAAGAGAAGAGACTCAGAAGTTCACAGTCTGCAGAAATTCAAAAAAAGAAGCTTTTTTTTCTGTTTTCTCCTCTATTGTGGTCAAGTTAACTTTTCAAGGACACCTGGGAGGCAGAGAGCTTTTTTTTTTTCCTTTTCTTTTATCCCCCTGCCAACTGTTACCATGGAGCCCAGTTTGTAACTTTTTATCTTAGAAATGTAGCCATCTCTGTGAAGCCCCAGCTCAAGGCCAGAGGCCTTTTTCACACATTGTGTGAAAAACTATTAAGGGGGTGTCTAGCTTAGGAGTGCTGATTTTTCCAGATAGTAGCCAAGTAGAACAGGGCAACAGAAAAAGAGGAAGTTAATCTACACTGACTCATTTATAGAGACTCTTTTGCTGAAAGTCCTAAAGTCAGCCATGGTGAAGACTTCTGGAGAAGTTCAGTGAAGATTTTTCTGTGGGCCTGGTACAGAGGGGGAAGACGGGGAAGGCGGGGGGTGAGAGCAGCTCCGTGGATTTGAGAATAAGGAAGTAGAAATGTAAAAGAATAATGGGAAAGGGTTTTGGGATTTTCCTAGCAACATAAATTGAGCAGTAGAACCGGTAGAGCAGAAAGGAAGACAGGAGTGAGTATCCCAAAAAGCATGTGAGGGACTTTAAATTCTTAGTAACCTGTTTTCAGTGATGACAAAGAAACTTTAAAGGCCATTTTCATTACATCTTCGATAGGGGTCTGAGGGTTCTCCTAAGCTGGTTTGAGCTTTGGGTTAGGTGGTAAGAGGATCTGGTGGGACCCGGTGTGGGCACTGACAGGAAAAGAGAGAAGTGAGTGGGTGGATGGGTACCTCAGTACCTGCTACCTCAGCAAGGGGGCAATGCTCTGAGAACCGGCAGAGAGAAATCAGGTTTGCTGAGGTGGGACTGACAGCAGAGAGTATGGAGCAGAAGGCTGAGTTTGAGGAACTATTGGAGAAGCATAGTTCAGGATGTGAGCGAAAGAGGAAAAAGGCCTTCACATAGGGGAATTTCCTTTCACCCTTTTGAGCACTTGCAGAAGTTAAAAAGGTCACACAGAATTTGAGGATCTAGAGACTCCTCTGGGGGCCATCAGTTTGGGTTGTCTAAGTGGTAATATGGCCAATGCTGTGTACTGAATTTGATGAGGATTTTGGGTTCCACCAGGCAGCCCCTGTATGCTCAAATCCCCATGACTTACAGAAGAAGTCGGCTTTTCCCCCACACAGCCATGGCGGTTTGTGGCTTTGATAGTCTGCCGGGCAAACATACTAATATAGGCTAGCCAACCTGCATCTGGCTTGCCTGTCCCTACAACCATAATGTTTGTTTCCATTATCTATGGTACGGAAAGGATTTAATGGAATTTTAATGGGATCTTCTTCATCAGGGATATTCTAATAGGAAAGACCTATAGCCAGCTGACAAATGTCTGGGTGGAGAGATGGCCACCAGGTCCCTAAGGGGGCTGTATGCAAGATAGACCATACTTCTTGTCTAGTAGGATTTGTGATCAGCCATCGCTGCTGAAGGGGCTGATGAGCGTTAGGACTACGGGTGGCCAAGGAGAGAGTCTATAGCCTTACCCACGTGGCGAATATGCAATTTGAAAGGGTTAACAGTCTTTTCCAGTTTCCAGCCAGAGTCTGGACATGGCACAGGCTTGAGATGAGAGGCATGGATGCAGGAAGTGATTCCCTCTACTTTTACTGCTGTAGGTGCTATAAGTAGCACCTGGAATGTTCCTTTCCAGTGGGGTTCCAGGGATGACACCTGATGTCATCTTATTCAGAGGAAGTCTCTTTCTTGATATCAACGTGGATTTCCCTCGTCCCCAGGTTGGAAGCCAGTAGCCACCTGTTTCCACAGGTATAGCTGAGTTCTTAAAAGAGATTTAAGTCTGTCAAGCAAGGGTGTGTGGAAGGGATCCTTAGGTCTTAGAGTCGGGGTTAGGTCTCTTAGTGGAGGAGGGGCCCCATAGAGAATTTCATAGGGGGTGAGGTTACACAAAGAAACAAAGGGAGTATTTCTTGCATGAAACAGTGCATAAGGCAGGAGCATAGTCTAATCTTTTATGCCGGTCTCTAAGCTTAATTTCGTTAAGGTCTCTTTAATAGTTCTATTTATTTTTTTTATGTGTCCTGAGCTCTGGGGTCTATAAGCGCAATGTAAATTCCAATTAATCCCTAGGGTCCTGGCTAACCCCTGATTTTCCTGGCCCATGAATGCTGTTCAATTATCAGACCATGTTACATTAGGCAGGCCATGTCTTTGATAAATATCTTTCAGGAACTTCTTGACCACAATTTGTGCCGGTTTTCTTTTATTTTTTTGGTGGGAAAGGCTTCAATCCATCCTGAAAATGTATCTACAAAGACTAGGAGATATTTAAGTCCATACCTTGCTGGCTTAATTTCAGAAACGTCCACTTCCCAGATTTGTCCTGGTCTGGTTCCTCATAGGTGCTTTCCTGCAGGAAGCTTGGAAGGGTAAGCATTAACCAATTGACAGAACTGACAGGCTTTTGTTAACCATTCAATTATTTCCTTTCACTGTGAGTGAGTTAGTCTAAAACTCTGTTCTTGATCCTACAGTAATGCCTGCAGTTTTTTTGAACCAAGTTGATTGAGTTGATGTACATTTTTAACATAGTGTAGGGCTTTCTGAAATTCCAGGCTGGGCTCACTGAAGTTGAGGAGTTCATTGTCAGTGTTCTTCGATGTTATCAAAAGCTTGCTGGTGCTCAAGGGTCCATTGGAATTGGGCATTCTCATTTAACAGCGGGTATAAAGGAGCAGCTAAGAACACAAACCCAGGTCCATAACCTGCTAAAGCCAGCAGTCCCAAGAAACTCTCTATGTTGTCTCCTGTTAAATGGGGGTGGTATCTGCACAACGGTTTGTTTCCTGGGCTCAGTGAGCCATCATTTACCGTGCCTAAAGGAATACCCCAGGAAGATTACTTCTTGCTGGCAAATTTGGGCCTTTTTGTCCGAAGCTCTCTACCTGAGTTGAGCAAGCTCAGATAATAGTGCTTGGGTCTCAGACTCACAGTTTTCTTTGGTGTTGGCTGCCAGTAGCTGGACATCCACATATTGAAGCAGAATGACTTCGGGTTGCATAGTTCTAAAGTTGTTGAAATGTCTGTGAAGGGCTTCATCAAAGAGAGTGGGGGAGTTTTTGAACCCCTGTGGGAGTCTAGTCCAAGTTAGTTGAAAAGACGTTCTGGTTTCTGGGTCTACCTACTCGAAAGCAAACAGCAACTGACTATCTTTATGCAGAGGCAAGCAAAAGAAAGCATCTTTTAAGTACAGAACAGTATACCATTTACACTCGGCCACAGCAAAGAGGTTATTGGGGGTCCAGCATGCTGGGGCTCAGAGCTCATTTGAATAGAGCAGAGAGCCTGAGAACAGCTTTAACAGAACTTATATACTTTTCTTGGAGAGGGCAGAAAGGGAAATTTATTGATGGGTCAGGGCGAGTGTGCGGTTTGCGTGCACCCGGGTGAGGGAGTATATTCTGCAGTTTGGCATTTGGGGACAGCACATTCTGGGAACAAAATTAGCAAACACTTCTCAAAATTTCAACAGTGGTTTGTTAAGCATACAGAAAAACAGGAAGTGACAAGTGCCTATTTAATTAACCTTTCACCTAAGCAAAATGGAAAGTGAGCATGGATTACTAAAAACAACCATGTCCAGGTTGCCTAATGCTCTCAAATGTCAATCCTATTGGAGGCAACATATGTCTTTCTTCCTAAGATTATATATTTAACCTCAACCATGTTGAAAATGTCTAACCCTATTTTATTATACTTTGCCTGATTTCCTAATGTCTCTATTGATATCTGCTTTCCTACATATTTTCCCCAGTTCATCATTGTGACTGACTCTTCATATGTGCTCATATTCACGTTCACTATCTACCCAAAATCCTATTGCTAATGAAACTTTTGTCCAAATCCTATATTCACTCTTTTTTCTGAACCTACTGACTACCTTCCTAATCCTGCCGACTATTCCTTTTTGACTTAATGTTCTCTAGGACATTTAATCATCCAAGGTACAAGGTCCTCTGCCATTGCACATCGATTTATCTGAGATATCTGTGCAGAACATAATTCAAAGCTAAGTATCTCACTAAAGGGCCCAATGCCCTTCTGGGCTTCAAATCGTACCTAGATTTCAGGTTTCATACTTATATTTCACCTATATATTCTTGTGAATATCGCAGGTTCCCAATACCATTATTCATCCCGCAGAATGTTTCCTAACCCAAATAGAATATGTTATTAACCCTAACCATACACTATTCCCTCAATCTAACTTCACAAAAGAGCAGGGACAGAGTTGGTCTTACAATACACGAATGTAGGGGATCTTCCACCTGTTGAGAATCTCAAAGTTTGATGCAGAAATGATCCCTAGAGAAGATGAAGCAGCTATGAAGAACCTGAGAGAGCAAAAGTCATCTTCCATGGCAAACCACCTGTTCAGGATGAAGTGATGTGTCTGAATCAGCCTCTCTCCTACTGATATAAAGAAGATGGACCAAACCAACCCTGTGTGGAGAGCTTCTCCTGGGTGTCTATGGTTGATATACCATTCTAACTTCTGAAAGTGTCACAGGAAGTAGGGGCAGCCTCCATCTCAAGGGACCCTTGGAAAGAAGTGTTAGGACAAAGTGGTTGCCAAGGCAGTGACCTCATTCCCTTCCTGTTGGAATTGACCTACCTCACTTCTTTGGTGATGTAACTCTCTGAACTTGGGATCCAGGAAGCCAGGCACTCAGAGCCAGTCCCAGTCCCATTCCCAGTGGACTTACTTGTTTGGATTTACCAAGGAGAGAGTCTGTCTCTCTTGGTACCTAATGGTTTGAGGATGACAAAATGCAAGTAGAGCTCTGAAGATGGGCCTTTAATGAGAAAGCAGGTAGTGGTCAGCACAGGCTCCATACAACTTCACAGAGATGGACAAGGAGACCAGACCTGAGACAGGACAGGCCATTTTGGGGGAACATAGTATGGCCCACCAGTCAGAGGACACTCTGGATAGTCACAGACTTACTTGGGGGAAGGAGGTGACTTTTTGAGTGTGGGTGTGAGTTTGTGGTTTTGTCTCATGTTCTGAGAATAGGTAGGAAAGGTGGTTTGTTTGGCTTAGAGTGGACTGTTTCTAGAAAGTCCTTTGACAAGGCGAGTGTGTTTCTGTCTATGTATCCCACTGTGTCTTTGGTTGTACACATTAGAAAACAGAATGGATTAATGGATGTATCCTGTCTAGTAGAAAGCTTCCCAGCATTCATCCTGCCCATTTTATGAAAGGACTGCTGGTTGCTTTTCGATGGGCAACACCTACTATCTTCCTAAGTTACTGTTTTCTTTCTGAATTCTGGCCACTCTCCAGAATAGGCTCATGGTTTTTTGTCCAAGATATGTACCACCTCCAAGCTCTGTGACATGGCCATGTACTGGATAGCTGAAGGGAATTGTAAGCATCTCAGAAAACTCAGATATCAGTGTGACCAAGAAAGTCTCAGTGGAGAAACCCTGCATTGGGATTTGCTGACTTATTGTTCTGTTACCCTGAAGTCAGGAAGGTCTTTGCCTCAGGCCACCCCTTTGTGAATTTTGAAGAAAACAGTTTTAAAATGGAAGTGAATGGGCATCACCTGTGGCTCTTTGCTTAACTGCTTTGGAAAAGTATGTGTCTGAATCAGCCTTGTGGCTCTGTTTGAGGCTGTGGCTTAGATTATCAGCGACTGATGAATCTAAAGAAAGATCCAATGTGTGCATTCAAAACCAAAATGGCAAAAAGATCAGTCATTGAGCATGAAGTCTCTCGCCTTCCTCTGTAAGTTTCCTGATCTCCACCAAGTGAGAATAGGGATCCTTTGGGTCAAATGAGTTCTTTGAAGCGCTGCAAAGTTACTGTGGTTTAATAATTACTCCAAATCACATAAGGAATCTATACCTGACAGTCAGTAGGCCTCAAATTGGAGAAGCAGTGCAGTATTAAAGGAAGAACTATGTGATCAATCCTGGTTCACAGGAAGGGTGTTCAGGCCATCCTGAGGTTAGGCAAATGAGGGGCAAGGGAGCTTATTTTGGACACTCTTTTGGGCTGCGCCATTCATGGAAACCTCTAGGCAAAGGGTATAATGAGTGTATATATGTAAGAAGATGAGTGCCATGTGAGAGTGTTTTGGTTTTAATTGTGGTCATTTGTGTGGCGGTTGGAAGAGATGACTGGGTCCACCTGGTCTTGAACACTGGTGTGATTCTCCTCAGAGATTGAGTTCTGAAACTGACCTCAGAGAAGTAATTGCTTTGGAAAGAGATGTGTCTTAATCAGGCTCTTGGCCCTGTGTGAGGCTGTGGCTTAGATTATCAGCAACAGACGGATCAAAAAAATGATCCCATGTGTGCATCCAAAACCAATATAGCCAAAAGAGCAGTCATTGTGAATGAAGTCTCTCACCTTCCACTGTAAGGTTCTGAAAGAATAAAAGAAATTGAAATTGAAATGTAAAGAACCAGGTTTTGTAAAGTTTCCAAGCTGCACTCAGCACCTGAAATTCCTGTGGCAGTTAAGACAATTCCTGGAACTGCCCATTAGATGTGTGTTGAAATCTTCCCTGACCACCTAGTTACTTAACAACCCCTTCCCAGAAGCCGTGCATCTCACCACGTATTCATCTCAGGGCTTCAACCAATCAGTTTAAATGTATACCCCTTCTCAGGGTTGACCAATCACCCCCTGCCCCAACTTTTCCCGCCAATGAATGTGCTAATCATGTTTTAGAGTTGTTACTTGATTTTCCCGTGGTACATGATGATTTCCTAAAGGAGGCTATGATGTATGTAAAGTCCCTGAGCTCTCTAAAGAATGTATATAAACGCTGCTCAAGTTGTTCTCGGGGCTCTTTGTTCTTTGCTCCTCTGAAGGGAGCTCTGAGCCCTAGCATTCTGGACCCCCAATAAACCCTTTGCTGATGCATGAGAAAGCCTCTTTGTTGTCTTTTCCTTTGACGTTCGCAGCACCTTTTCATCTGGAGGCCCCAGGTGAGATATCCGGCAGCGGTGGACGGAAGACCTCAAGGGACTCCTCTCGGGGTAAGTAAGGCGCCTCTTTCTGGTTTCGGGTTTCAGGCTAGGGCGTGGCAAAGTGGCTGTTGGTGAAGAGCATTAGCTCTCTCCTATGGGGTGACAGACGTGTCACAGAGCCAAGGTCACGTCCCTGAGGGACACTCCGGAGGACTAGGGAATTCAAGGAATAGTAGTTTCCTCAACTCGGTTATGTTTTGCTTCAGGATTCAATTTGCCAGCCCATCAGGTTTTGCCGGTAACTCAGTTTTGGTCATTGTTCTGAACTCATGTTGAGTTTACTGTCTGTCTTTATTGTCTAACCCATTGCCAGTTACTCAGTTCTAATCTTTGTGTTGGACTCATGTTAAACGTTTACTGTTTATCTTTGTCTGTGTTGTGTTTGTGTCTTCACTGTCCCTGTTTGAGTAACTCCCATTATGGGACGAAGCACTTCCTCTTCTCTGTCCCTGACCCTTGATCATTGGACTGATGTCCACTCAAGGGCCCAGAATCTTTCTTTTTCAGTAAAATACTGTACCTGGCAGACTCTCTGTGCTTCAGAATGGCCCATCCTTGAATTCGGATGTCCCCAGAAGAATCCTTCCACTTTCCTCTTATCTGAAAATTCAGAGATATTGTCATTCAGCCGGGGCCACGTGGCCAACCAGATCAACAGCCATATACCCCTTCCCCCACATTCCTATCACTCAAACTTTCCGCTCCTCTCCCTCTTCCTTCCATTCTCCCTGAGTCACAAGACTGGACACTCCACCCCCTCCTTATCGTCTACTCTCCCTCCCCAACCCCCAACACAGTTCCTGATGATCCTCCCACCGCTGACTCAGCCTCTCCACTGCTAGAGGCAATTGGGCCAGACCCAAGCCCTCCAGGGGACTTCCCCGCAGCAGCAGCAACCCCTCCTCTCCTGAAGGAAGCTGGGCAACCTAAAGGAACCCACCGGCGACGGATAATAGAAAACTCAGAAGCCCCTGTGATGCTCTCTCTCCATTCCTATGGGCCCATGAACCGACCCAACTGGGACTCCAACACCTTTGAAGGTGGGAAGCATCTGTCCACATATCTCCAGGCTCTAATAGCGGGTCTCTGAGTGGCCGCCAGAGAGCCGACCAATTTGGCCAATGTAAGAGAGATTATCCAAGGACCTAATGAGTCTCCCTCTATGTTTCTGGAGAGAATTAAGGAAGCATATAGAAAATATACTCCTTTTGATCCTCAGGCAGATGACCAAAAGGCATTTGTTACAATGGCCTTTATTGAGCAGGCTGTCCAAGATATTAAGAGAAAGTTACAATGTCTAGATGGGTTACAAAATATGACCTTAAGAGATTTAGACAGAGAAGCTGAAATAGTATATTATAAGATATATATTATAAGTATATAGTATAAGTATATAAGTATATTATAAGAGAGAAACTGAGGAGGAGAGGGAACAGAGGAGAGAGAAGGAAAGGGAACAAAAGGAGGATGAAAGGAGCAAAAGGCAGACAAAAGCATTGGCTAAGGTTTTCTTCACAGCAGCAAATACGCCAGAAATTAAAAAGCAGGGAGTCAGAAAGGGATACTTGGGCCCACGCCAAAGGCTGTCCCTGGCCTCAGATCAATGTACCTACTGTAGAGAAAAAGAACACTGAGTCAAAGAGTGCCCCAAAAAGAAGAAGCCACGGCAGCCCGCCATGCTGACTCTAGAAGAGGACTTGGAATGTCAGGGCTCGGATCCCCTCCCCAAGCTCAGGGTAACATTTGAAGTGGAGGGGACTCCAGTGAACTTTGAAGTGGATACAGGAGCAGTATACTCAGCCCTTAAGGCTTCACTGGGCCCCATATCAAATAAATGGTCCCTAGTTCAAGGGGCTAATGGCACTACATATCGGGCTTGGACAACTAAGAGGATTATGGAAGTAGGAAAATGAAAAGTCCACCACTCTTTCCTAGTAATCCAAGAATGCCCAGCCCCATTGATGCACAGGGATCTGCTTACCAAACTTGGGGATAGAGTAACTTTTAACCCTGATGGTCCCCAAGTGGATGTTCTAAAGCCTTCAGTAAAAACTCCCATAGTCAGAGAATTGACTATGTCTGTAGAAGATGAACATCAACACTTCGTGCCCCCTAGGACTGATCAAAGAGGCAAACTACAACAGAAATGGATAAAAGATTATCCTAATGCCTGGGCAGAAACTGCTGGGTTAGGTCTAGCCGTAAAACAACCTCCAATAGTAGTAGAATTAAAAGCCTCGGCCTCTCCAATCAGTGTTAAACAATATCCTCTAAGCAAAGAAGCTAAGGATGGGATAAGTCCCCATATTCAGAAATAATTGGCCATTGGGGTCCTTAGGACCTGTCAATCAGCCTGGAATACCCCCCTGCTACCAGTAAGAAAGCCAGGAACTAGGGACTACAGTCCTGTTCAAGATCTAAGAGAGATCAACAACAGAGTGCAGGACATTCACCCCACAGTACCCAATCCATATAATTTGCTTAGCACTCTGAATCTGGAGCGGGAATGGTACACTGTGCTGGACTTAAAAGATGCTTACTTCTGCTTGCCTCTACATAAGGACAGTCAGTTGCTGTTTTCTTTCGAGTGGATAGACCCAGAAACTGGAACATCTGTCCAACTAACCTAGACTAGACTCCCACAGGGGTTCAAACCCCCCCACACTCTCTTTGATGAAGCCCTCCACAGGGACATAAACGACTTCAGAACTGCACACCCCGAAGTCACCCTACTCCAATATGTGGATGATCTGCTACTGGCAGCGGACACCAAGGAGAACTATAAGTCTGGGACCCAAGCACTATTATCCGAGCTTGCTCGGCTTGGATATAGGGCTTCTGCCAAAAGGCCCAAATTTGTAAGCAAGAAGTAATCTTCCTAGGTTATTCTCTTAGGGGTGGCAAATGATGGCTCACTGAGAACAGAAAACAAACCATTGTGCAGATACCACCCCCATCTAATAAGAGACAACTCAGAGAGTTTCTTGGGACTGCTGCCTTTTGCAGGTGATGGATTCCTGGGTTCACCTCTCTGGCTGCCCCTTTACACCCGCTGATAAAGTGTAATGCCCAATTCCAATGGACCCCTGAGCACCAACAAGCTTTTGATAATGTCAAAAAAAGTGCTGCTATCTGCTCCGGCCTTAGCACTCCCAGATATAGATAAACCCTTCACTCTCTACATCGAGAAAAAGAAAGGAATAGCACGGGGAGTGTTCACTTAGAATTTGGGACTTTGGAAAAGGTCGGTAGCATTCTTATCAAAAAAACTGGACCCAGTGGCTACTGGGTGGTCCCGTTGCTTAAGAGCTATAGCAGTGGCAGCGCTTCTAATAAAAGATGCTCATTAATGAACGTTGGGACAGAAGCTATCCATGATAGCCCCCCATGCCCTGGAGAGCATCATCTATCAACCTCCAGAGAGGTGGCTATCAAACTCCAGAATAAACCACTACCAGAGCCTCTGGATTAGCAAAGACAGAATAACTCTTGGACCTTCTGCTCCACTCAACCTGGCTGCCAGAAGAATCATCAGGACCTGTCGCTCATGAGTGTCAACACATACTGCCAGAGGAAACCAGTATAGGATGAGACTTGAAAAATCCAGCCACTGCCTCACCCTGAAGTCGTATGGTTTACGAAAGAGAGCAGCTTCCTCCAAGATGGTATGTGGCGGGCTGGAGCAGCAGTAGTTAGCAAAACTAATGTCATCTGATCCTCTGGTCTCCCAGAAGAGACATAAGTCCAAAAGGCAGAACTGATTGCCCTTACGAAAGCATTGGAACTAGCAACAGGCAAAAGGGCCACCATTACACTGATAGCCGCTATGCATTTGGCAATGCTAATGTGCACAGGGCTATTTAAGAGCAAAGGGGGATATTAACCTCCACTGGGAAAAAAAATAAAGAACAAAGTTGAGATTCTCCACCTTCTCTCAGCAGGGCAGGGCACTAAGGAACTAGCTATAGTGCACTGTCCAGGGCACCAGAAGGGAAACGACCTCGTCGCAGTTAAAAACAGAAGGGCAGATGAGGAAGCTTAATTGGCAGCCCTAAACGGAGTGACTCTGTTAAATTTTTCCACACCAGGGGGATCAACATTCAGGAGACTTGGCCACACTGGAACATTCAGTCAACTTATCATGTGAGGAGACAGATACAGAACTCTGGGACCCTACAGAGCCAAGTTTAAAATTTCAAACAGCCCACCTTTATGTCAAAGACGTACACTAGCTCACCCACTTAAGCTCAAAGAAGTTATAGGCTCTCTTAAAGGACCGAAGAAAGGATTTATTAATGACTGACTCACAGAGGAAAGAAATAGCTTAGCAGGTGACTAGAGCTTGTCAAGTCTGCCAATTAGTTAATGCTTACCCATCCAAGCTTCCTGCAGGGAAGCGCTTACGAGGAACAAGACCAGGACAATTCTGGGAAGTGGACTTTTCCTGAAATTAAGCCAGGAAGGTATGGACTTAAATATCCCCTAGTCTTTGTAGATACTCTTTCATGATTGGTTGATTCTAGAAGACATTTTTCCAAGGTTCGGCCTGCCTAAGGTAATAGGGTCCAATAATGGACCAGCATTCGTTGCCCAGGTAAGTCAGGGATTCACCAGGACCCTGAAGATTAATTGGAAATTACATTGTGCTTATAGACCCCAGAGCTCAGAACAGGTAGAAAGGATGATTAGAACCATCAAAGAGACTTTAAAGAAATTAAGCTTGGAGACCGGCATAAAAAATTGGACTATGCTCCTACCTTAAGCACTGTTTCGTGCAAGAAGTACACCCTCTTCCTCTTTGTGTAAACTCACCACTTATGCAATTCTCTATGGTGCCCCTCCTCCAGTAAGGGACCTAACCCCAACTCTGAGACTTAATTATTCCTTTCACACCCCCTTGCTTGACAGACTTAAAGCCCATGAACAAACACAGCACCCAGCAATACCTGTGGAAACAGTTGGCCACTGCTTATCAGCCTGGAGACGAGGGAACCCCACATCGATATCAAGTGGGAGTCTTTGTCTATGTGAGACGGCATCAGGTATCATCCCTGGATCGCCGCTGGAAAGGACCATACCAGGTGCTGCTTATAACACCTACAGTGGTGAAAGTGGATGGAATCACTTCCTGGATCCGTGCCACCCATCTCAAGCCTGCGCCCTGTCCAGCATCCGGCTGGAAACTGGAACAGACTGGTAACCCTCTCAAGTTGCGTGTCCGTCGTGTGGGTAGGGCTATGGATTCTTCCCCTGACCACCAGCAGTCCTAATCACCATCAGCCTGTTCAGCAACAATGGCAGCTATAAATCCTACTGGGCAAGTAGTGTGGTCTATTTCACATACAGCCCTCTTATGGACTTGGTGGCCATCTCTCTACCTGGACATTTGTCAGCTTGCCATAGGCCTCTCTGACTGGGATCTCCCTGACATAGAGGACTCCACACAGATCCCATTCAAACCCAAACCAGGGCAACATAGACCACCTTACCCCATGAATTATGGATATCATCTTCCCCAGCTCAGGTGTAAACTAGCCAGTCTTGATTTTTATGTGTGCCCAGCTGATTTCTGAAGTCCCAAACAGGCCCAAACCTGTGGAGGACCCAGTGACATTTATTTTAGATCTTGGGGTTGTGAACAAACGAGAGCTACATGGTTGAACCCAAACTCCCCAGACAGTATCATTCAGGTTGGAAAAAATGACACCTGGATTGATCCCAAGAAATGTGCCGCTAGCCAAGTTGTGTCAAAAACTCGCTGTGGAAAGAATAGTCTATGTTACCCCCTCAATATAACTTTCACTTCCAAAGGAAGGGGCTACCTCAGAACAACATGGTCTATGGAAAATACGTGGGAAATGCGATTCTATATTTATGGCCCTCGTTATGACGTTGGTCACTGGTTCACCATCCTGCTTAAAAAGGGGGAAAATCCCACAGCAATAGGGCCCAATCCCCTCAAGCCAGGAATTAAGCCTCCAAAACCTCCCATGCCTAGATCTACCAGAACCCCTCTACCATCTCATACTTCCCAGTTTCCATCTTTGCCTACTTCCCCAGTCCAGAGTACAGTTGACTCCTGCCCCTGGGAACTAATTAAAGGAACCTTAATTGTACTGAACTCCACACAGTCAGAACTCCTTGCATTTCAACCCATGTATTTGACAGCTTTGTAAATTATTGTGTAATGGTGCAGATACTCCCCAGGTTCTTTATTATGATGCAGAATCATTTTAAGGTCTACTAGGGGGACAAACAACCTTATTTTGCTGTCATCCAGTGTCCCTTACTCTAGCTATCCTATTGAGGATAGGAGCTGCTGCAGGAGTGGGTACGGGAACAGCTGCTATCATCCATGGGTCACAACAAATGGCCTGATTAGAAACAGCAATAGATCAAGACTGGAAGACATTAGAGACCTCCATCACAGTGCTGTAGGAATCCTTAAACTCTCTCTCTGAAGTTGTTTTACAGAACAGGCGAGGATTAGACCTCCTCTTCATGAGGGAGCAGGGCCTCTGTGCTGCACTGAGAGAAGAATGTTGTTTTTATGCTGACCATACTGGAGTTGTAAGAGAATCCATGAATAAATTGAGAAAATGCCTTGAAGAGCGCCAGAGAGAAAGGGAGATTCAACAAGGGTGGTTTGAGTCATGGTTTACCCAGTCCCCCTCGTTAACTACACTCCTATCAGGCTTAGCTTGACCCCTGATCATCCTTATGGTGTTGCTAACTGTGGGACCTTGTTTGCTTAACTGCTTAGTTTCCTTTCTCCAGGCTCAAATTGGGCAGGAAAAACTCATGGTAATCCGACAGAAATATGCTCCACTGGCAGAAATAGAGTGTGAGACCCCGCAATAATTATGATTCATTACTTTTAAGATTAAATGTAGTAAGAAAAAGGAGTGGGAAATGAAAGAATAAAAGAAATTAAAATTGAAACATAAAGAACCAGGTTTTGTAAAGTTTCCAAGCTGCACTCAGAACCTGAAATTCCTGTGGAAGTTAAGACAATTCCCGGAACTGCCAATTAGATGTGTGTTGAAATCTTCCCTGACCACCTAGTTACTAAACAACCCCTTCCCAGAAACCGTGCAGCTAATCACGTATACATCTCAGGGCTTCAACAAATCAGTTTAAACGTATACCCCTTCTCAGGGCTAACCAATCACCCCCTGTCCGACCTCTTCCTGCCAGTGAATGTGCTAATCATGTTTTTGGGTTGTTATTTGATTTTCCCGTGGTATGTTGATTTGCTAAAGGAGGCTATGATGTATGCAAAGTCCCTGCCCTCTCTAAAGAATGTAAATAAACTCTGCTCAAGTTGTTCTTGGGGCTCTTTGTTCTTTGCTCCTCTGAAGTTAGCTCTGAGCCCCAGCATGCTGGACGCCCAATAAACCCTTTGCTGTGGCATGAGACAGTCTCTTGGTGGACTTTTCCTCCGACTTTTGACCGACCTTTTTACCTATGAAGGACCTGAGAGAGCAAAAGTCAAATCCATGTCAACTTCCATGTCAAACAACCTGGTCAGAATGAAGGAATGTGTCTGAATCAGCCTCTCTCTTCTTAATGTAGATTAAATGGACCAAACCAGGCCTGTGTACAGAGCTGTTCCCGGATGCCTATGGTTGATATACCATTCTAACTTGTGAAAGTGTCACAGGAAGTAGGGGCAGCCTCCATCTCATGGGACCATTGGAAGCAACTGTTAGGACAAAGTGGTTTTCCATCGCAGTGACCTCATTCAGTTCCTGAAGGAAGTGACCTACAACACTTCCTTGGTGATGGAACTCTCTGAACTTGGGATCCAGGAAGCCATGCACCCAGAGCAAGTCTTAGTTTCAGTCCCAGTGGTCTCAATTGTTTGAATTTACCAAAGACAGAGTCAGTGTTTCTTGGTACCTACTTATGTGATGATGGCCAAATTTCAGGAGAGCTCTGAAGAGCGGCTTTTTCTGAGAAAGCAGGTAGTGGCTCAACCATGGCTCCTGACAACTTCAAAAAGTTTGCAAAGAAGACCAGATCTGAGATAGGACAGGCCATTTCGTGGGAACATAGTATGGCCCACCAGTCAGAGGACACTCAGGATAGTCACAGTCATACTTGGGGGAAGGAGTTGCCGTTGTGGGTGTCGGTGTGAGATTGTGGTTTTATCTCATGTAGATTTGGACTGGAAAGTTTCTAGAAAGTCGTTTGACAACACGAGTGTTTCTATGTCTGTGTATCCCACTGTATCCGTGGTTGTAGACATTTGAAATGCGAATGCATCAATAGTTGTGTCCTGTCTAGTATAAAGCTCCCCAGCATTCTTCTCACCCAATTTAAGAATGGAGTGCGGCTTGCCTAATGGAAGGTGAACAGCTACTATCTTCCTAAGTTCCTCTTTTCTTCCTGAATACTGGCCACTCTCCAGAGTATCCTCATGGTTTTGTTTCCAAGATATGTACCACGTCCAAGCTCTGTTACATGGCCATGTACTGGATAGCTGAAGGGAATGGGAGCATCTCAGAAAACTCAGATATCAGTGTGACCAGTAAAGTCTCAGTGGAGAAACCCTGCTTTGGGCCATTTGCTTACTTATGTTTCTATTACCCTGAATGTCAGGAAGGTCTTTGCCTCAGGCCAACCCTTTGTGAAGCCTGAAGAAAACAGTTTTCAAATGGAAATGAATGGGCATCACCTGTGGCTCTTTGCTTAATTGCTTTGGAAAGGGATGTGTCTGGAACAGCCACTTGGCCCGGTGTGGTGGCAGTGGCTTAGATTCTCAGCACCTGATGGATCTAAAGAAAGTTTCCAAGTGTGCATCCAAAACCAAAATGGCCAAAAGAGCAGTCATTGTGGATGAAGTCTCTCACTTTCCTCTGTAAGCTTCCTGAGCTAAATCAAGTGAGAATAGGGATCATTTGGGTCAAATCATTTCTTCAAATCCCTGCAGAGGCTAGCCGATAGGGGCTTGGGTTTTCTATGATACCAATTCACATAAAGAATCTATACCAGACAGTCATTAGTCCTCAAATTGGAGAAGCAGATCAGATATAGGGCAGGCCTATTTGATCACTCTTGGTTCACAGCAAGGGTGTCCAGGCCACCCTGACTTTAGGCAAATGAGGGGCAAGGGTGCTTATTTTGAACAGTGTATTGGGCTGTGCCCTTCATGGAAACCTCCAGTCAGAGTTTATGATGAGTGTCTATGTGGAAGAAGATGAGGAGCATGTGGGAGTGTTTTAGTTTTAATTGTGGTCATTTGTGTGGTGGTTGTAAGAGATGCCTGGGTCCACCTGGGCTTGAACTCTGGTGTGATTCTTCTTAGAGAATGCGTTATGGAACTGACTTCAGAGAAGTATTGCCATGAATTGTGTTGGGATTTTAGGAGGCCACACATGAGAGTCGCCCTTGGACACTGAGATCTAAGCCCAGAGTGGCTTTCCACAGAGCACTGGGAATCTCAGCCAGGATATCACATGATTTTATTCTGAAAGACTTGGAAGCCATAGTTGAGAGTCAAAACACACATGGACCTTACATTGTAGACCTCAATGGGGCTGGCTTCATGTGACCTTTTGGCCAGTCTTTGGGAACCCTTGCCTGTGAGAGTTCTCTAGATTATTCATTGAAATGTGCTTCCTCTAAATTTAATGGTTCCTTAATGAATTGAAACCCACAGTTTCTCCAACTTCATCTTTGAAAATGGCTAGATAAATACCATGAAATTTTTGAACTTCCCATGGCCACCTGCCACTGGAGAACCTTTGGATGTACAGTTGCTGATCCTGAGTGTACCAGACAGTGCCTTTATTGACTGGGTTTTATGAAAATGGTGTAGAACAGAGATGCCAGTATGTTGGGGCCTGCTGAGTAGTGGGCCAAAAGCTGTTGTGTGCAGGTGTGTGATAAAACATCTGTGGTCGGGACATGTGATTCTGCCATTGACATCCAAATGACTTGTGGCTGACATGTTACAGACAGGAATCACTTATATGTCTGAAACCTCTCCATAAAAGGCATTTTGTTATATGGAGACGTTTCAGGGCAATGTTCAGAATCAGGTTGCTATGGTCAAAGGGTCAAGCTATGTGGGATAGAAGCCTGGTTGGTGCATTCTCCTGTAGACCCGGACCCACCACACGTGACAGGACTCCCTCCAGCACTGTGTACCAGTTGAACTCATTGTATTTCATGAAGCAAATACCAAACTCCCAGTGCAGTAGAAAGAAACACCATGAAAATTGGAGGATGACCAAATGGCTTCACAATCCACATGCGGAGACACTTAGCTTTCAGTGGCCACAGTTTACCTACAGAGAGAAGTCAGCACTGCTGCCTCATGTTCTTTGAAAAAATTGAAACAATGTTTTCCAGGTCTCATAGATGTAGACCCAGCTTTGATGGTCTCATTTGAATGGAAGCTAAAGCTTCTGACAACAACATATATGTCGAGTGCGCATCGTCAAAGGCATTTTCTCAAGAAGTCTTTAGTCCGGCAGAGCTCCAGGTTTGTGTAGTGTTTACCTTTTAGACCAGGTCGCAAGAAAAGACCACTGACTCCAATTAAAATCAGATTAAAGCAAGCTTATTATTTCCACCACCCTGGCTGCCTCTCCCTCCCAAAACGTCGGGAACAGAAGAGCAGCCCAGCTTTATAGCCTAGAAAGTTACACAAAAGTGGGGTTAAAAATAACAGAATTCTGACAAGCATCACACTAATGGTAGTTTACATTTTTGTTTGCTGGCCCCAACATCAGAATTTATGAGGACCATTAGAGCTTCAGAGAGTGTCGACTGGCCAGGGAAGGCCAATATTTATGAGGTGTCAACAAAGTTTCAGAGAGGGCTGTTATCTGGTCAGATAGCCAGGCATGGGTGAGTTCAAGGCACGGGCAAGCATTCCAAGCAGGTTCAGATATTGCTGTAATTTATAGTTAAGCCAAAATTATCTTTTCACGGCTTTGTGGCAAGATGGCTCCCAATTTTAATAAAAGATAAGGTTGGGTCAATCATTCCCCCCTTTTCTAATGTGTTCCTTTCATATATTTGATTGGGTAGGAAGAGCACTGTGAGAATTTTAATCCCTCAGGTAATAGTCTCCCGATTTTTTGAACTCACCCAAAAACACGTCTCCCTGATTTTACCTGACTTAATTAATTACTTATATTGATATTCTATTTATTTTTGTCTCCATTGTTGTAAGAAGAGAGGCGTCACTCATTTAGACTTCTTCTGAGCTGAGAGAGGGTGACGTGAGGGGGCACCGCCTGAGGGACATTAGTCGCCTTTTAGAAGTCAGTTAGGTTTGAAGTCTGGATTGGGAAGAACAGGTAGTAAAGTCATCTGGGGATGGGTTCTTCTATGAGAGAAACAAAAAAACATGAGTACTTAATAAATGTTGCAGCAGCTGGAACATGTCACTGTATAGAAGTTTCCTCACCAGTCTTAAATATTCCCAGTTATCAGGACTGTCAACTTAATATTTAACTTTTAGTGTTACATTTGTCCCTCCCCATAAGATTCAGTTTAATAATTTAATGTCATCTGATCTTGCAAAATACTTTTACTAGTATGACCTCTGTGTCTAATAGAGAAACCTTTAATTCTCTTACTCATTGCTGCATAATCATACTAACAAATACCAAGACTATGTGTTTAGGTTAAGAATATCTGTAGGCCTTAAACTAAAAACTTCTGCCTCTGGCAGATAATCTTGATAGCCTCTTTTTATAGTTATCAGGCATTCCTGTCTGAGAATCCTTCTTTGTAGCCTTTAGTCTTACTTATTTTGGGAGGCTAACATAAAGTGTATACCTTAAAATATTATTATTACTATTATTATATAAAATGCCCAGGAATGGCTGTAATTTGTTTTTAACTGTCTTTTCTAAGTGTTTAAGATGAAGCAGTCAAACTGACTTTTGTTTCTATCTATTGTGAACAGTCAGCTGAGCTTTTATGGGAGTCATTCCTGGGGAAACTTGAGAGCAGCTTCTCAGTTCTGCTAGTGCCATTTGCGCTAGGTGGGTCCAGGTCTTGTTTGACCATGTGGCTTCCCTCGGAAGCATCAGGGATGTCTCCCTTCTCTGATGACTCTCCTCTTCGTAGCAAATGCACTTATTGGCTTTCTGTTCTCCAGTGGTCTCATTAATCTCCCTGATCAGGAAGTTATGTGGTTCAGAGTTGCAAAGCTCTTTAGAGAAGTCCGCTGTTCCCTGGATAAAGACTGACTCAGAGGGCAAGAGCCAAATATTGGTTTTCTTGTCCCCTTTCATATAATTTTAATTTTAAATCCTAATCTTAAACATCCATCAAATAAATTTTAACAGACTTATATTAAGAGTACTGGGCTTTAATGTCTATAATTTAAAATTATTTATCTTTTTATTATTTGGGATCTGTATTATTCTGTCTGTCTTGTAGGTGATGGCTAATTATCTTAAATTAACCAATGTTGTGTTCTTAAAGCAACAATTCTGTAAAACACTAACAGGGAATCTTTATATCACCCATAAGGAAATTACAAAATAAAATTAACAACAGTAAACAAACTTAGTTCGTGTAATAGCTACCCTAAAATTTTTGGCTGAGTTATACATTATATCCTCTGTTTGAGATGCTAGTAATGTTGACAGGAAAAAAAAACTTTTGAAAATATCTTTAAATGAAATAACATCTGACCTACTGCTTTCGTAGTCATTCTCATATAATAAGATGGGACACAGAGCCTTATCTCAGGTAAGGAAGGGCTCTTTATTAATCTTTAGTGTTTTAATTCTAAAGCTAATCTTTGTTTTTTAAATGTCATTTTACAAAGTTTACATAAATTGTTTGAGGTCACATGAACATTAGCTAACACCATATGATATAGCATTTAAAACATGAATTAAAAAAAGGCTGAAAGTTTTTAAACTTTACATAGATTAGGCTCTCATTAACTTAAAATACATTTAAATTGTTCCCCAATATAAAAAGTAACATAAAAGTTTACATATCTTATTGACAACAGGTAAATAAATCCCAATATATATATATTTTTACCATACAACTTCAGAACACCAGCTTGATATAATGCTCTTTTAAAGTTTCTACCTTACAGACTTGTATACCTGGAAGATATGAGCACATTAATAGCATCACAATTGCATTGATTTTTCTACATTAACCAAGTTTAGCTTTTAAAGAAATGGCAGTACAGTGCTCTAAAATAACAGTTCTTATTTAATCAGTTGTTTAATTTTTATGGTTGCTTGCTCTAGAAAAATAAAACTTAATAACCACAATGTTATGGGTAAACTTAGGTTTTAAGAAATTTTTGTCTCTTTAACACATGACTGATTTTTACAATCTTATACAGACTTTAGGACAAACTTATACAGACCTTAGTAAATCAATCAGATATCTAACAAAAGTACTCATGAATGAGTAATCCCATATCAAATTTACTTTACTTATTTATCAAAATATTAGACAAATGTATTGAACAGTGTACCATTTTTTGTTGAAGAAAAAGTCCTAGAACCAAGGCATATTAGACCTTTTGTCGGCATTAATATTTTATTAGATTTTTGAACACCTAGAAAAACTTGTAAGGTTAAATTTAAAGACGTTTATTTTTATCTGTTTATCCAATTTAAATTGTACCAATTAAATCACTTGAATTAAAGATCTTTGGATCCACGTTTTAAAATTTGTTTTTATGAGTGCTTTTTTTATGAGTGCTCCTTATATGTGTTAATTTGTATAACATATATATGATATAGGGATATATGTATATATAGACATACAACACATAACAAAAGTGTGCACACATAATAATAGTAAAGGCCTTGTAGCTTTTTGCAGTTGAAATCTCCATTGCAATGTTTCAAAAACTCCACTGTTGGTCAAAGATAGAGCTGATCATAATAACATTAACCTAGGTCTGTAGGATCAAATTCATGAGCTCAAAAAAAGAATACAGAATCTAAGGAAAAAATAAGAGTCCTAGAAAAAATGACTGCCCAGTAATTAATAAATACCATACAATTTAACTTTTTTCCTGCCTTAGGCCTCAGATCAGTCTCCTACTGAGCTTGCAGGCTTCTTTCATTTGCATTTCAACAAAAGTCCTGGCTGAGGTCTGAAAGGAGCAGGGAAAAACTGCTATTCTGAGCAGACACCTCAGGCCTAAGGCATTTTAACCATAATTTTGAGGTTCGGATGTTGAAAATTATGATACAATTTTAAGATAAAATTCACAAAATTTTATATCTTTACATCTTGTTTTGTCAACAGATACCATACTATGATTTACTATCCTTGTCCAAATTAATGCACTGGTACACACTGTGATATTTTCTCAGTCTACCCAATTCAAAATTAGTGACAAATAAAACTGAATGTTTGGGAAGTTACTTGCCAACTTGGAAGTAGAGTGCTTTAGTTTTCCATCCTAAGTATTTAAGTTATCTGGCATGAATTATCTGAAATCATAAACTAAACAATTACCTAAACCCGACTTTTAACTGCAAGATTGAGCAATGCTACAAAAACCCATCCAGATACCAGATTGTTACAATAAAACATCATCATTTAGACACACATTGAACTAATATCATTCCCAAGAAACAATTTATAATATCAGCACATTATTGCACATGTCTTAAAGGGCCAGAAACAAAGACACAAGACAGACAGAAAGGAGGTCCAGACTATGGCTGACAGACAGAAGCCTTAAAAACAGAGCAGATAAGAGAAAAATTTCCTACACCAGTGGCAGGATAGATGTCCTCACAAGGGGATCAGATGTTTTCACAGAGGGCAACCTGAAATGTAATATCAAGGGTTTCCATGGTGACTTTACTGCATTTAGTGTCCCCTTTTTCTTTTTCTTTTTTTTAAGAAGACAGAGGTGGCATAATCCTTACAGTGCAGGGAACGAAGGAAGGAATTCCTTGAAGCAGCAGGGCTTTGGCAGATGCTGGGAGTCCCTCAGTCCCTCCTTTTACTTATGGGACTAGCTCCTCTGGTTTGGTTCCACCCCAATCTCACTCCATCTCCTAACATTTCAGTAGTCAGCTCTCAAAAAGTTCCAGGGTCAGGGGGTTATCAAAATTTGTAACTTAAATTTCGGTTTCTGACCTTGAAGCGAATTAATACCTATTTAATAATGAGGACAGGGTTTGAGAAAAATAAAAAGGGAGGTTTGCTGCTTTGCTAACAAAGCAGAAACACAGGGGACTCTGCCCAAAGGTTGTGACTCTCTTGAACTGGAGCAACAAGGGGTTTTAAAGGAGTTTCCATTGTTAACCTGGGAGATACTCTGTTCCTTGGTGGCCAGCAGGCATTGCCCTCTGCAGTGGGTGAGTTCCAGGCTGCCAGCTAGGGGCTTTTCTCATCCTGCTTAACAAAGGGGGGTAAACTTCATCACAGTTTTTTAGAACACAGTCCAAAGGGTGTAAGGCTTACTTGCTTTATTACCCATTTTTACGTCCAATATCCTTAAGTTTTTACCACAGAAATCAAACAACAAAATGCACAAAAACAAACAAACAAAAAACATATAGAACACAAAACAAAACACAAAGAAACAGAAACCTGGTGAAGATACAGAAAAACTGAGGAGCAATGAAATGTCTTGCTGAAGCTCCGGGGTAGGAGCTCCTGCGTGCCCGGCTGCACCTTTCTACCCTTTCAGAGAAATTCCATACAGAACAGAACAGAGGACAGAACAATTCTTGTTACTGTCCTGGACAGGAGTACATGTGAGCCTCCCCAGGCCACCTCTCTGTAATCAGAAGACATCTCCCTTAACCAGATATCAGATGTTATAAAGGCACCACCTACCAATGGAGGCCTCCTCCACCAGGTGCTTGCTAATAGTTTTAGTGTGATGGTTCACTGCAGTGCTCCCTGAACCGAAGGCTCACTCCAAGGCTTTGGAACTTGGCTCTCCAGCCCTGAGCCCTGGAGGAAAGGCCAGCGTCAGAATTTCCAGCAGTCTGGTCTTGTGATCTGGTCACGTCATCTCGCTGGGGAACTCCAAAATGTTAGACCAGGATGCAAGAAAAGACCACTGACTCCAATTAAAATCAAATTAAGGCAAGCTTATTAGTTCAACCGGCTAGGCTGACTCTCCTTCTCAAAACGGCGGGAAAAAGACAGCATCCCCACCTGTCCTACACCCCAGCTTTATAGCCCAAAAAGTTACACAAAAAGGGAGTATCAGAAAACAGAACTTTGACAAGCATCACACTAACTGTAGTTAACATTTTTTATTTGCTGGCCCCAGCATCAGAAATTATGAGGACCATTAGAGCCTCAGAGAGGTTCGTTGTCTGGCCAGGGAAGGCAAATATTTATGAGGTGTCAGTAAGGTTTCAGAGAGGGCTGTGATCTGGTCAGTAAGACAGGCATGGGTGAGTTCAAGGCATGGGCAGGCATTCCAAGCAGGTTCAGAATTTGCAGTAATTTATAGTAAAGCAAAAATTATCTTTCCATGGCTTTAAGGCAAGATGGCTCCCAATATTAATGAAAGATCAGGTTGAGTGATCACCCCTGTCCCTTCCTTTTGGAAACTCCTCTACCACCTCCAAGGTTGTGAACTCCTGATCATTTTCCATTCCAGATAAGTATTCACAGAATTTCTAACTCTGATCCTCTAATTGTGTCTTACTTGGGGCAAAGGTAATGTCAAAGCATTGTTCTGGATGAGAGTGGGAAGATTATTGTATATCACATATTTGCATACACATTGGATTCATTTTCCAATTTTCCATTTGAAATACTGAATTCCTGACACTAACCCATACCCTACTAGACTCTGACTAATAATCCTAATATGATGGTGAAACATAACCCAAGCAGAATAGAAATACAAGCCGTTCAGAGGAGGCATGGTGTGTAGTTGGAATTGCCTTTTGCATTATATAGTATAGGAGCTATAAATCTAGTCAATTTTTTGTTGAAATAATTCTACATGTGTTTTTAAAGTTAACAAATATGGGAATCCTGTCTCCCTTTCTCTGTATCACACGTATTTTTATATGCACATAGAGAATCCTACCTGGTATCACACGTACATACTTGTGAGGTGGCTGAATTGGCAGATACAAATTGTGAGAAGAGATCACTACTCCTAAACGCTGTTTGAACTGAAAATTCAACCTATGGGTGAGCTTCCTAGTTCAATAACATTATACATAAATCCATGTTCAGTAAAATGAATATTTTTGCATCTGTGGATTATATATATATATATATCATGATGATTTTCGATTGGCATATACATGGCTACTTTTTTTTATTTTTTTGGTTGTTCAAAACGTTACAAAGCTCTTGACATATCATATTTCATACATTAGATTCAAGTGGGTTATGAACTCCCATTTTTACCCCAAATAAAGATTGCAGAATCACATTGGTTACATATCCACATTTTTACATAATGCCCTATTAGTTACTGTTGCATTCTGCTACCTTTCCTATACTCTATGATCCCCCCTCTTTTCCCCTCCCATCTTCTCTCTCTACCCCATCTACTGTAATTATTTTTTCTCCTTGTTTATTTTCCCATTCCCTTCACAACCTGTTATATGTAATTTTGTATAACAATGAGGGTCTCCCTCCATTAACATGCAATTTCCCTTTTCTCTCCCTTTCCCTCCAACCTCATGTCTGTGTTAATGTAAATCTTTTCTTCCTGCTCTTCCTCCCTGCTCTGTTCTTAGTTGCTCTCATTATATCCAAGAAGACATTTGGTATTTGTTTTTTAGGGATTGGCCAGTTTCACTAAGCATAATCTGCTCTATTACCATCCATTTCCCTTAAAATTCCATGATTTTGTCATATTTTAGTGCTGCGTAATACTCCATGGTGTATAAATGCCACATTTTTGTTATACATTCATCTATTGAAGGGCATCTAGGTTGGGCCCACAGTGCAGCAATTGTGAATTGTACTGCTAAGAACATCGATGTGGCAGTATCCCAGAGGTATACACTATTTTAAGGTCTTCAGGAAACAGTCCGAGAAGGGCAATAGCTGGGTCAAATTGTGGTTCCATTCCAAGCTTTCCCAGGAATCTCCATACTGCTTTCCAAATTGGCCACACCAGTTTGCGGGAACAGCTCTCCTCATAGGCCTGGTTTGGTCCATCTTCTCTACATTAAGAAGAGAGAGGCTTACTCAGACACAACCCTTCATCCTGAACAAGTTGTTTGCCATAGAAGATGACTTTTGGTCTTTCAGGTCTTTCATAGCTGCCTACATCTTCTTCAGGGATCAAATATGCATGGACCTTTGAGATTCTCAGTAGGTGGCAGATCCCCTACATTGCTGTATTGCAAGACGAACCCTGTCCCTTCTCTTTTGTAAAGTTAGATTGAGGGAACAGTGTATGGTTAGGGTTAATAACATGTTCAATTTGGGTTCAGAATCATTCTGATGGATGAATAATGGTATTGGGAACCTGTGATATTTATAAAAATATAGAGGTGAAATATAAGTATGAAAACAGAAATCTAGGTAAGATTTGTAGCCCAGAAGGGAATGAGGCCCTTGATTGGGATACTTAGCTTTTAATTATGTTCTCCACGGTTGTCTCAGATAAATTGATAATCAATGGCATAGGACCTTGTACCTTGGAAGATTGATTGTAGAAGAGAACATCCACTCAAATTGGGATAGTGGGTAGGATAAGGAAGAGAGTCGGTAGGTTTAGGAAGAAGAGTGAGTATAAAATTTGGATCAAATGTTCTTTAGCAATAGGGTTTCATTTATACAGTGAATGTAAATGTCAGCACATGCGAAGAGTCAGTCACAATGATCAACTGCGGAAAATATAGGAAAGAAGATATCAATAGAGACATTACAAAATCAGGCAATTGTAAAGTGAGTGATAGGTTTAGACATTTTCAACAGGATCGAGATTGAATACATAATTTTAGGAAGAAACAAATATGTAGTCACCAATAGAAATGACATTTGAAAGCATTAGGAAAACTGGAAATGAAAGTTTTTAGTAATCCATATTCAACTTCCATTTAGGATTTGGTACAATCATAAGTGTGACCTTTGCATTTTGTGCCCAGAAAATTATTGTGATAAAATATATATGTAGATCATGTGACATGAGTATTTTTTACACCATTTCTGTGAGCAATATTTGAAGACATATAAATTAGTATTGGGGGTACAACGTGGTGTACCCTGTATCTATGAATATAGAGATAATGCATGAATAGAACATACTGTAAATAAATAATATAACTGGTTACACTTTAAATAATGGATTGAATTGTTATCTGAAAATATATAAGAAATCATATATTGACATACAATCATTAATTCCAACCAGTTATATATCTAATTGTAATCTTAGGGTTATTTTTTATCATGAAGTGTGTGTGAGTTTTGCTTCAAAAGTGATTATGGATCGAAAATAATGTGTTTGGAAAGAAGTCTCATGAAATTACCAATCAAGAAATATGGAGGAATCCATGTGTTCTGAAGCAGGAAGTGATTGAAAGTGAAACAAATGCCTATAAATTTGCTAAATTGTGGATGAAATATATATCCTGTGATGTGCATAAACTGATGAAATAGTATGTACCAGTGTTGAATAAAAATGAACGTCAAAATACACATCATGTATCATAGGAATCTACTTGCATTGATGTTAAACTGGGTCAGTTACTGTACAAATATTAGGATTCGCGTGCATCATTCACCGAAGTTAGTTTTCTTTTTTTTTTAAATTTTTATTTATGCTTGTTCAAAACATTACATAGTTCTTGATACATCATATTTGTCACTTTGATTCAAGTGGGTTATGAACTCCCATTTGTACCCCGTATACAGATTGCAGAATCACATCAGTTACACATGCATTGATTCACATATTGCCATACTAGTGTCTGTTGTATTCTGCTGCCTTACCTATCCTCTACTATCCCCCCTCCCCTCCCCTCTCCTACCATCTTCTCTCTCTACCCCCTCTACCTTAATAAATTTCTCCCCATGTATTATTTTTCCCTTTCTTCTCTCTTCCTCTTGTATGTAATTTTGTATAACCCTGAGGGTCTCCTTCCATTTCCATGCAATATCCCTTCTCTCTCCCTTTCCCTCCCACCTCTCATCCCTGTTTTAATGTTAATCTTCTTCTCATCCTCTTCATACCTATTCTGTTCTTAGTTAATCTCCATATATCAAAGAAGACATTTGGCATTTGTTTTTAAGGGATTGGGTAGCTTCATTTAGCATAATCTGCTCTAGCGCCATCCATTTCCCTGCAAATCTATGACTTTTGTCATTTTTTAATGCAGAGCAATACTCCATTCTGTATAAATGCCACATTTGTTTTATCCATTCATCTATTGAAGGGCATATAGGTTGGTTTCACAGTCTTGCTATTGTGAATTGTGCTGCTATGTACATCGATGTAGCAGTGTCCCTGCAGCATGCTCTTTTTAGGTCTTTAGGGAATTGACCGAGAAGGGGAATAGCTAGGTCAAATGGTGGTTTCATTCCCAGCTTTCCAAGAAATCTCCATACTGCTTTCCAAATTGGATGCACCAATTTGCAGTCCCACCAGCAATGTACAAGTGCACCTGTTTCCCCACATTCTCACTAACACTTGCTGTTTGACTTCATAATGGCTGCCAATCTTACTGGAGTGAGATGGTATCTTAGGGTGGTTTTGATTCACCTTTCTCTGACTACTGGAGATGGTGAGCATTTTTTCATGTACTTGTTGATTATATGTCCTCCTCTGAGATGTCTGTTGAGGTCCTCGGCCCATTTGTTGATTGGGTTATTTGTTATCTTATTGTTTAATTTTTTGAGTTCTTTGTATACTCTGGATATTAGGGCTCTATCTGAAGTGTGAGGAGTAAAGATTTGTTCCCAGAATTTAGGCTCCCTATTTACCTCTCTTATTGTTTCTTTTGCTGAGAAACAACTTTTTACTTTGAGTAAGTCCCATGTGTTGATTCTAGTTATTAACTCTTGTGCTGTGGATGTCCTATTGAGGAATTTGAAGCCCGACCCCACAGTATGTAGATCGTAGCCAACTTTTTCTTCTATCAGACGCCATGTCTCTGATTTGATATCAAGGTCCTTGATCCATTTTGAGTGAACTTTTGTGCATGCAAGAGAAAGGGATTCAGTTTCATTTTCTTACATATGGATTTCCAGTTTTCCCAGAACCATTTGTTGAAGATGCTATCCTTCCTCCATTGATGCTTTTAGCTCCTTTATCAAATAGAAGATTGTTGTAGCATTGTGGATTAATCTCTGTGTTCTCCATTCTGTACCTTTGGTGCACCCGCCTGTTTTGGTACCAGTACCATGCTGTCATTGTTACTATTGCTCTGAAATTTAGTTTGAAATCTGGTATCGCTATACCGCCTGATTCACACTTCCTGGTTAGAATTGCTTTTGATATTCTGGATATTTTATTTTTCCAAATGAATTTCATGATTGCTTTCTCTATTTCTACAAGAAATGCCGTTAGGATTTTGATTGGCATTGCATTAAACCTATAGAGAACTTTTGGGAATATCACCATTTTGATCATGTTAGTTCTCCCTATCCATGAACAGTGTATATTTTTCCATCTTCTAAGATCTTATTCTACTTCTCTTTTTAGGGTTCTGTAGTTTGCATTGTATAAATCTTTCACCTCTTTTGTTAGGTTGATTCCCAAGGATTTTATTTTTATTTTTTGAGGATATTGTGAATGGAGTGTTTTTTTTCTCATTTCCGTTTCAGAAGTTTTGTCACTGATATACAGAAATGCCTTTGACTTATGAATGTTGATTTTATATCCTGCCACATTGCTGAAATCATTTCTTAGTTCTAGTAGTTTTTTTTTTTTGTAGACCCTTTTGGGTCTTCTATATATAGAATTATGTCAGCTGCAAGTAGTGATAATTTAAGTTATTCTTTTCCTATTTTCATGCCTTTAATTTCTTTCATCTGTCTAATTGCTCTGGCCAGTGTTTCGAGAACTATATTGAATAGAAGTGGTGGTAGAGGACATCTCTGTCTTGTTCCAGATTTTAGAGGGAATGCTTCAATTTTTCTCCATTCAGAATAATGCTAGCCTGAGGCTTAACATAGATAGCTTTTACAATGTCGAGGTAAGTTCCTGTTATCTCTAATTTTTCTAATGTTTTGAACATAAAGGGATGCTAAGGGTCTATTGTTCTTATTTATTTTTCGCAGAACCAAGCTTTAGTTTTGTAATTTTTTCAATAGTTTCTTTTGTTTCAATTTTGTTGTTTTCCGCTCTGATTTTAGTTATTTCTTGCCTTCTGCTACATTTGCTGTTGTTTTGCTCTTCCTTTTCTAGGGCTTTGAGATGAAGTGTGAGCTCATTTATTTGTTGTTCTTTCCTATTTTTGAGGAATGACGTCAAGGTGGTGAATTTCCCTCTTAAAACTCCTTTCATTGTGTCCCATAGATTCCGATATGTTGTGTCTGTATTTTCATTTATCTCGAAGAATTTTTTGATTTTCTCATTTATGTCTTCTGTAACACATTAATCATTCAGTAAAATGTTGTTCATTTTCAATGTGATGTAGGATTTTTCCTTCCTTCTTTTTCATTGGTTTCCAGTTTCATTCCATTATAATCAGATAAAATTCATGGTATTATGTCCAGCACTTTATATTTATTGAGGGTTGCTCTATGGCATAATATATGGTCTATTTTTGAGAAGGATCCATGTGCTGCTTAAAAAAAAAGTATATCCACTTGATGATGGTTGATATATTTTATATATGTCAGTTAAGTCTAGGTTATTGATTGTGATATTGAGCTCTATAGTTTCTTTATTCAACTTTTATTTGGAGGATCTGTCCAATGGTGAGAGAGGTGTGTTGAAGTCACCCATAATTATTGTGTTGTGGTCTATTTGATTCTTGAACTTGAGGAGAATTTGTTTTATGAACGTTGCAGCACCATTTAATGGTGCGTAAATATTGATAATTTTTATGTCTTGTTGGTGAATGGTTCCTTTTAACAGTATATAATTTCCTTCATTATCCCTTTTGATTAAATTAGTCATGAAGTCGATTTAATTCGATTTGAGGATGGCCACCCCTGCTTGCTTATGAGGACCGTGTGCATGGTATATTTTTTCCCAACCTTTCACCTTCAGCCTGTGTATGTCTTTTCCATTCAGATATGTCTCCTGGAGGCAACATATTGTTGGATTTGTTTTTTGAATCCAAGTTACAAGCCTATGTTGCTTTATTGGAGAGTTTAAGCCATTAGGGTTTAGAGCTACTATTGATATATGGTTTCTACTGCCATCCATGTTTGAATATTTATCGTTTTTTTAAATTTACTTTGTTTCTCCATGATTAGCTTTTCCCCCGCCCTCTGTCATTACTGAGGCACTTCCCACTGATGGTTTTGGTTGTTGTTTTTCATTTCTTCCTCGTGTAGTGTTTTGCTCAAGACACTTTGCAATGGTGGTTTTCTTGCTGCAAATTCTTTTAGCTTTTCTTTATCATGAAAGATTTTTATTTCGTTTTCGTACCTGAAGCTGAATTTTGCTGGATACAGAATTCTTGTTTGGCATCCATTGTCTTTCAATGTTTGAAATACGTTGTTCCAGGATCCTCTCACTTTCAGTGTCTGTGATGAAAAATAGGTTGTTAACCATATTGGTTTACCCCTGAATGTAATCTTCCTCCTTTCTCTTGAAGCTTTTAATGTTTTCTCTTTGTTCTGTATATTGGATATCTTCATAACAATGTGTCTTGGCGTTGGTCTACTGTGATTTTGTGTGCTCTGTGTCCTGTAAGCATCTTCAATTTGTATATCTGTTTCCTTTTTTATTTCTGGAAAATTTTCTGTAATTATTTCATTCAACAGGTTACTCATTCCCATGGTTTGAATCTCTGTACCTTCCTCTATCCAGATGACTCATAAGTTTGTTTTTTTTATGTTATCCCATATCTCTTGGATGTTTTTCTCGTGATTTTTTACCAGCCTTTCTGTGTTGGCTAGACTCTTTTCAAGATGATATATTTTGTCTTCATTATGTGACATTCTGTCTTCTACTTGCTCCACTCTGTTAGTGATACTCTCAATTGAGTTTTTAATTTGGTTTATCGTTTTCTTCATTTCTAGAATTATTCTTTGAATTTTTATAATCTCTATCTCCTGATAAAGAAGATTAACTTCTGCTTTTATCTGTTTATGTAATTCATTTTCAATGTGTTCTTTCACTGTATTTATTTGCTCTCTCGTATCCTCTTTAAGGTTTCATTCCATCTGTCTAAGGTATTCCTTGAGTTTTTTTTTGACCATTTTTCTGATGATTCTAGGTCCTCCTGAATATTTAGGTTATCCTTCATTGTTTGTACTCCTTTTCTTTCTTGCTTTTTTATGCTGCTCATGTTACTTCTTGTTTGTTTGAGTGCTGAGTTACTGCTTATTCTTATAAATTTATTTGAAGCTTGGGAGGAAAGATATTAGAAGGGATGGGAAGAAGTCACTAAAGAGAATGAGAATAGGCAGGTAGAATTCAAGGATGAGGGAATAAGAAAATTGAAAAGAAATGAAAAGACAAAAGAAAAAAATAGAAAATAAAGAAAGAAATAATTTTTTTAAAATAATAATGATAATTAAAAATGAAAATTAAAATTTAAAATAATAATAATAATAGTAAAATTTAAAAAATAAAAACATTAAAATAAGTTAAAGAACAACAACAAAAAATGAAAATGAAAGAAAAAAAGTAAAAATAAAATAATAATAATAATAATACATGCAGTCATAGAGTTCAATTAACTTCTCTTCCAGTAGGTGGAGCTGTGCTCACTGGGCCAAGCTTCTCCTCTCAATAGGTGGGAACCAATCACTGTGCAGCAGCTCTTCCTCCCAGACTGGGCGGGTCTCCAATCCTGAGTGCCTAGGACCTTCTCTAGTGTTTCCTCAAGCCAGGCTCCGCTCAACTGTGACACTCACCACAATACTTGCTACATGTCAGGTCTCTGTTCCTGGTAGTCCTGTTTTCATCAACGCCTGCCACTCTCTCCCTGTTTGCCTCCCTCAGACCCTAAGTTTGTAGAGCTTGGGGCTGGGAACCCCCAGCGAATTTGCTTGCTCTCTGGTATCCATGCCCACATTAGCTGGTGTAAGAGACCTCAGTTGTCAGCACTGGTGGGAGCGGTAGCCGGGAATTCCATGCCACGAGTCCCACAGCACACATGATTTCCTCGGTCTGGCCATCTTTCTCAAGGGAGACCTGGGAGGGCCCCTTAAAGGAGAGCTGGAAGGGGCCCTTAATGTTTTCCCGCTGTGTGGAGAGAGATGCATAGGGAATTACACACCTGTCGTACTGGTTTCAATGAAGTTATCTCCTCTGCCCATGACGTCAGTTCTCTTCCATGGTGGTATCCCATGCAAATGGTGACCGTTCATTCCTTTTGCCAGGTGACCAATGCAACGGATGGGTCCTGACTGTGTCTCTGAAGCCCCGTTTCAATTCAGTGGCCTTTTACCTCTGTAAATTCAGAAGGGCCGACCAGTTATTTCAGAGGGAATGTTAGTTCTGAGACACAAGAAGCAGGCAAATCTGAGCTTCTATGCAGCTGATCCGGGCTCTGTGTGTTTTCTGAGGGGCCCAGACTGTTCGCACCAGATCCATGTCAGGTCAGCATTGCCTAGTGATTCTGAACAAACAGCATTTAGACAGTTTATGACTCCCTATGCCTGCGCAGCTTAAGAGGTCAGAGACTTGATTTCTCCATGTTCGCCACCATGTTGGATCTCCTATATTGCTACTTTTTAATGTCTGTGCGTGTGCGTGCATATATATATATATATATATATATATATATATATATATATATATATATATATATACTCTCCAGATTTTTCAAAATATGAAATATATGTGTCTTATTATACGCTCCCTAAATTCATTCATATTCATATATGTGGATTTATAACAAACTTTCCACAAGATTATACTCAGAAATAATCATCCACCTGAAATATATATTTCTTTCCTAGTACTGAAAAGTAACTTCATAGAATGGTGAATACAAACTCTAATATTTCTACAGATACTTACCCAGTGTAACATCAATGCAAGTAGATTCCTAGGGGACATGATGTGTATTTTGACGTTCATTTCTATTCAACACTGGTACATTACTATTTCTTCAGTTTATGCACATCATAGGATATATATTTCATCCACAAGTTAGAAAACTTATAGGCATTTGTTTAATGATCAGTCACTTCCTGCTTCAGAACACATGTATTCCTCCATGTTTCTTGACTGGTCTTTTCATAAGACTTTTTCCAATCACAATATTTTCATTTCTCATTATCTCTTATGAAGCAAAACTCAAACACCCTTCATGATAAACCATAATCCTAAAATTACCATTAGATGTATAACTGGTTGGAATGAATGATTATATATCAATATAAGATTTCTTATATATTTTTAGATATCAATTCAATTCATTATTTAAAGTGGAACCAGTTAAATTATTTATTCACAGGATGGTCTATTCATGCATTATCTCTATATTCATAGACACAGGGTACACCTCTGTGTACCCCTAACACTAATGTATATGTCTTCAAAATATTGCTCCCAGAAATGGTGGAAGAAATACTCATGTCACCTGATCCACATATATATTTTATCACAGTAAAATTCTGAACAAAAAATGTAAAGGTCACACTTATGATTGTACCGAAGTCTAAAAGGAAAGTGAACATGGATAACTAAAAACATCCATGTGAAGGTTGCCTAATGCTCTCAAATGTCAATCCTATTGGTGACAACATATTTGTTTCTTCCAATGATTATATATTCAAACTAAACCCTGTTGAAAATGTCTAATCCTATAACTCACTTTATACTTTGCCTGATTTCATAATGTCTCTATTGATACCTGCTTTCCTACTTATTTTCCCCAGTTCATCGTTGTGACTGACTCTTCACATGTGCTGAAATTTTCATTCATTCTCTAACAGAAACCCTATTGCTAAAGAACTTTTGGTCCAAATCCTATACTCACTCTTCTTCCTAAACCTACCGACTATCTTCCTAATCCTACCGACTATCCATTTTGACTGGATGTTCTCTTCTACATTAAATCTACCAAGGTACAAGGTCCTGTGCTTCAAATCATACCTAGATTTCTGTTTCCATACTGATATTTCACCTCTATATTCTTGTAATTATCGCACGTTCTCAATACCATTATTCATCGCCCAGAATGATTCCTAACCCAAATTGAACCTGTTATTAACCCTAAACATACACTGTTCCCTAAATCTCATTTTACAGAAGAGCAGCAACAGAGTTGTTCTTAAAATACAGGGAATTAGGGGACCTTCCACCTGCTGAAAACCTCAAAGGTCCATGCAGAAATGATACCTGGAGAAGTTGTAGGGAGGTATGAAAGACCTGAGAGAGCAAAAGTCCTATTCCAAGTCAAACAACCTGGTCAGGATAAAGGGATGTGTCCGAATCAGCATCTCTCTACTTATTTTAGAGAAGATGGACTAAACCAGACCTGTGTGGAGAGCTGTTCCCAGGTGTCTATGGTTGATATACCATTCTAACTTGTGAAAGTGTTCCAGGAAGTAGGAGCAGCCTCCATCTCATGGGACCCTTGGAAGCAAGTGTTAGGACAAAGTGGTTGCCAAGGCAGTGGCCTCATTCAGTTCCAAAGAAAGTGACATACCTCATTTCCTTGGTGATGGAACACTCTGAACTTGCTATCCAAGAACCAAGACACCGAGAGGCAATCCCAGTCCATGTCCCTGTGGGCTCACTTGATTGGATTTTCCAAGGACAGAGTCAGTCTTTCTTGGTACCTCCTGATGTGAGTATAGCCAAATACCAGGAGAGCTCTGAAGAGATACTTTTCCTGCGAAAGCAGGTAGTAGCTGGCCACTTTTTCCTGACAACTTCACAGAGTTGGTCAAGGAAACCAGATCTGATAGAGGACACGCCATTTTGGGGGAACATAATATGGCCCACCAGTCAGAGTTAACTCCGGAGAGTCACAGACCTACTTGAGGGAAGGAGGTGCATTTGTGAGTGTGGGTTTGTTGTTTTGTCTCATGTTCAGAGAATAGGTACGAAAGGCGGTTTGTTTGATTTGAAGTGAACTGTTTCTAGTAAGTCGTTTGACAAGATGAGTGTTTCTATGTCTGTGTATCCCACTGTGTCCGCGGTTGTAGACATGAGAAAAGAGAATGCAACAATGGATGTGTCCTGTCTAGTAGAAAGCTTCCCATTATGCATCCTGCCTAATTTATGAATAGAGTGTGGCTTGCCTTATGGATGGGCAATACCTACTACCTTCCTAAGTCTCTGTTTTCTTCTGAATTCTGGCCACTCTCCAGAATAGGCTCATGGTTTTGTGTCCAAGATATGTAACAACTCCAAGGTCTGTGACATGGCCATGTACAGGATAGCTGAAGGGAATGGCCAGCATCTCAGAAAACTCAGATATCAATGTGACCAGGAAAGTCTCAGTGGATATACCCTGCTTTTGGCCTTTTGCTTACCTATTGTTCTGTTGCCCTGAATATCAGGAAGGTCTTTGCCTCAGGCCACCCCTTTGTGAAGCCTGAAGAAAACAGTTTTCAAATGGAAATGAATGGGCATCACTTGTGGCTCTTTCTTAATTGCTTTGGAAACGGATGTGTCTGAATTAGCCTCTTGGCCTTGTATGTGGCTGTGACTTTGATTCTCAGCAGCTGATGGATCTAAAGAATGATCCCATGTGTGCATCCAAAACCATAATTGCCAAAAGATCAGTCATTGTGGATGAAGTCTCTCGTCTTCCTCTGTTAGGTTCCTGACTTCCATCAAGTGAGAATTGATATTCCTTGGGTCAAATGAGTTCTTCAAATCACTGCAGAGGTGCTTAGGTTTTTGCATGACTCCAAATCACATAAAGAATCTATAATTGAAAGTCAGTAGGCCACAAATTGGAGAAACAGAGCAGTATTAACGGGAGGCTTATTTGATCACTCCTGGTTCACAGGAAGGGTGTCCAGGCCAACATGACTTTAGGCAAATGAGGGGCAAGGGAGTTTATTTGGACACTGTCTTTGGGTGAGCCATTCATGGAGACCTTCAGCCAGAGGTTACGATGAGTGACTATATGGAAGAAGATGAGGACCTTGTTTGAGTGTTTTGGTTTTAATTGTGGTCATTTGTGTGGTGGTTGTAAGAAATATCTTGGTCCACCTGGGCTTGAACTCTGGTTGGATTCCCCTTAGAGACTGCGTTCTGGAACTGAACTCAGAGAAGTATTGCCATGAATTGTGTTGGGATATTAGGAGGCCACGCATGAGAGTCGCCCTTGGAAACTGAGATCTAGGCCCAGGGTGGCTTTCCACAGAGCACTGAGAATCTCAGCCAGGATAACACATGATTTTATTCTGAAAGACTTGGCAGCCATAGTTGAGTGTCAAAACACACATGGACCTCACATTGTAGACCTCAATTTACCTGGCTTCATGTGACCTTTTGGCCACTCTTTGGGAAGCCTTGCCTGTGAGAGTTCTCCAGAGCTTTCATTGAAAATGAGCTTCCTCATTATTTAATGGTTTCTGAATGAATTGAAACCCACAGTGCCTCCAACTTCATCCTTAACAATGGCTAGATGAATACCATGTAGTTATTAAAATTTCCATGACCAGGTGGCACTGGAGAACCTTTGAATGTCCTGTTGCTGATCATGAGTATACCAGACAGTGCCTTGATTGACTGGATTTCATGAAAATGTTGTAGAAAAGAGATGCCAATACGTTTGAGTCTGCTGAGTAGTGGGCCTAGAGCACTGGTGGGCAGGTGTGTGAAAAAACATCAGTAGTAGGGCCATGAGGATCTACCATTGGATTCCAAATGGCTTGTGACTGACATGGTGCAGCCAGCAGATCCTTATTTGTAAAGTCATCTTTTTATATGGAGAGGTTTCAGGGCAATGTTCAGAATAAGGGTCATATGGACAAGGGGGCAATGGGGCAAGCTATGAGGGATAGAAGCCTGGTTGGTGCGTTCTCCTGCACACCCTGACCCACCACACGTGACATAACTCCCTCCAGCACTGTGTCTCAGTTGGGCTCCTTGTATTTTATGAAGCAAATACTAAACTCTCAGTGCAGCAGGAAAAACACCACAAAAAGTGGAGGAGGACAAAATGGCTTCACAGTTCACATGGGGAGACATTTAGTCACCAGTGGTCACTGTTTACCAACAAAGAGAGGATTCAGGCCTCCTGCTTCATGTTAATTGGAAAATAAGAACCCATGTCCTTCAGGTCAAAGTGATGGAGACCCACCTTTGATGTTCTCACTACAAAAGAAGATAAAGCTCCTGAAAACAACCTAAATTTCAAGTGCCCAACCTCAGAGTGAGATTCTCAAAAAGTCCTTAGGCCAGAAGAGCTCCATGTTTGTGGAGTGTTTACCCTGTCCCTTACTTTTAGAAAGTCCTCTACCTCCACCAAAGATGTGAAATCTGGAGCATTTTCCATTCCAGATAGGTATTCACAGATTTTCTAACTCTTCTCCTATAATTGTGTCTTACTTGAGGCGAAAGTAATGTTAAAGCATTGTTCTGGATGAGAGTGGGAAGATTTTTGTGTAGCATATATTTGCATACACATTGGATTCAATTTCCTATTTTCTATTCGAAATACTGAATCCCTGACACTAACACATACCCTATCAGACTCTGAATACTATTTCTAATAGGATGGAGAAAAATAACTTAAACAGAATAGAAATACAAGCAGTTTAGAGGAGTCACGGTGTATATTTGGACTTGCCTTTTGCATGATACAGAGAAGGAGTTAAATCTAGTCAATTTTTTGTTGAAATAGTTCTCCATGTGTTTTTAAAGTTAACAAATTGTGAATTCCCGTCTCCCTTTCTCTGTAGCCCATTCAGCACATATATTTTTATATGGATATATAGAATCATACCTGGTACCACACATACATTCTTGTGAGGTGGATGAGTTGGCAGATACAAATTGTGAGAAGAGATCACTCCTACTAAACCGTGTTGGAACTGAATATTCAACCAATGGGTGAGCTTCCATGTTCAGTAAAATGAGTATTTTTGGATCTGTGGATGATATATATTTTATGATGAATTTTGATTGACATATATGTTGCTATTTTTTTTCTGTGTGTGTGTGTGTGTTTGTGACACTCACCTGTTCTGTAAAACAACTTCAGAGAGAGAGGTTAAAAATTCATGCAAAGCTCTGATGGAGGTATCTAATATCTTAGTTTTGGTCTATTGCTTCTTCTAATTGGGTCATTTGTTGTGTCCCATGGACGAGGGCAGTGGTTCCTGTGCCCACCCCTGCAGCAACTCCTATTCCGAATAGGATGGCTAAAGTGAGGGATATATGTTCCCAGTTGAAACGGGTTGTATGCCCCCCTATTTGATCTTCAAATGAACCTGCATCATGATAGAGCACTCTGGGAAACATCTGCACCATTACACAATTAATCACATCTGTTGACCATTTCATGAAAACATAAACAATGTTCAATTATATACAATTATGCTGTTGTAGGGACGGACAAGGCAAGGCACCTAAGATAGCAAAGAAGACAGCGAAACCGTCCTATTTGGTTGCAACCATATTCAGAGGGCATTGCTTCTGTTGTAATCAATTATTCTCCTGAAACTCAAGTATAGGTAGTTTCAGAATTTTGTACCCAACATGTAAGGGAAGGGGCTCAGAAGTTCACAGTCTGCAGAAGTTCAAAAAAGCCGTTGTTGTTTCTGTTTTTTCCTCGGTTCTGGGCAAGTTAACTTTTCAAGGACACCTGGGAGGGAAAGAGCTTTTTCCTACCTTTCTTATTTTTCGCCCCTGACAGCTGTTACCATGGAGCCCTGATGGTAACTTCTTTATCTTAGAAATATAGCCATTTCTGTAAAGCCCCAGCTCACGGCCAGAGGACTTGTTCATATATTTTGTGGAAAACAAGTAATGGGGTGTCTAGCATAGAAGTGCTTATTTTTTTAGCCAGTGGCCAAGTAGAACAAGGCAACACTAAAAGAGGAAGTTTATCTACATTGAACTCTTTTATAGGGACTCTTTTGCTGAAAGTCCTAAAGTCAGCCATGGTGAAGACTTCTGTAGAAAGTCAGTTAAGAATTTTCTGTAGGCCTGGTACAGAAGGGGAAGACAGGGAAGGTGGGGCTGACAGCAGCTCCGAGGATCTGAGAATAAGGAAGGAGAGATGTAAAAGAATAATGGGAAAGGGGTTTGGTATTTTCCTAGTAACAAAAACTTGAGCTGCAGAACAGGTAGAGCAGAGGGGAAGACAAGAGTGAGTATCCCAAAATGCATGTGAGGGACTTTAAATTTTTAGTAAACTGTTTTCAGTGATGACAAAGCAACTTTAAAGGCCATTTTCATTACATCTTTGATAGGAGTCTGAGGGCTCTCCTCTGCTAGTTTCAGCTTTGTGTTAGCTGGTAAGAGGACCTGGTGGGACCCGGTGCGGGCACGGACAGGAGAAGAGAGGAGTGAGTCGGTGGATGAGAACCTGAGTACCTGCTAACTCAGCAAGGGGGCGATGGTCTGAGAACCGGGAGAGGTTTGGGTTTTTGATCTAATAATTGGAGGGGAGAAATCAGGTTGCTGAGGTGAGAGTGACAGCAGAGACTCTGGAGCACAAGGCTGAAGGTGAGGATCTATTGGATAAGCATAGTTCAGGATATGAGTGAAGGATGGAAAAGGCCTGCCCATAGGGGAATCTCCTTTCACCCTTTTGAGCACTTGCAGAAGTTAAAAAGGTCACACAGGGCTGGGGATGAGGCTCAATTGTAGCACGCTCGCTTGGCATGCGTGCGGCCCGGGTTTGATCCTCAGCACCACATACAAACAAAGATGTCGTGTCCGCCAAAAACTAAAAAATAAATATTAAAAATTCTCTCTGTCTCTCTGTCTCTCGCCTCTCTCTTTAAAAAAAAATGGTCACGCAGAATTTGAGGATCTAGAGATCCCTCTGGGGGCCATTGGTTTTGGTTATCTAATTGGTAATATGGCCAATGCTGTGTACTGAATTTGATGAGGAGTTTGTGTTCCATCAGGCAGCCCCTGTATGCTCACATCCCCATGACGTACAGAAAAAGTCGGCCAGGCATTCTGGAATTACTAAAAAGGAGTGATGGATTTTTCCTTTCCCCAGGTCCATGATCCTCTTAGTTGTACAAGTCCAATATTTACTGCCATTAGCCCCTTGAACTAGAGACCTTTTATTTGATAGAGGGCCCAATGGGGCCTTAAGTGCTGAGTTTATTGTCCCTGTATCCCCTTCAAAGTTTACTGGGGTCTTCTCCACTTCAAAAGATACGCTGAGCTCAGGGAGGGGATCTGAGCCCCGACTTTCGTAGTCATGCTGAAGAGTCAGAATGGCTGGCTGGCTTGGCTGCCTCTTTCTAGGGCACTCTTGAACCCAGTGTCCTCTTTCTTTACAGTAGGCACATTGATCTGAGGTCAGGGGTGGCCTCTGGCGTGGGACCAGGTATCCCTTCCTGTCTCCCTGTTTCTTAATTTCTGGCCCTTTTGTTGTTGTGACCGGGACCTTAGTCAACTCCTTAGTCTGTCTTTTGTTTCTTTTATCGTCCTTTTGCTCCCTTCTCTTCCTCAGTTTCTCTCTTATAGTATACTTTCTCGGCTTCTCTGACTAAATCTCTCAAAGTCATATCTTGTAATCCATCTAAGCATTGTAACTTTCTTTAAATATCCAAGGCAGCATGCCCAATAAAGGCCATTGTGACAGATGCCTTTTGATCCTCTGCATGAGGAACGAAAGGAGTATATCTCCTATATGCCTCCGTAATTCTCTCTAGAAACATAGAGGAAGATTCATCAGGCCCGCAGGTGTGGTAGCCACGTCACCCCAAATGGAGTAGGGAAATAGCAGTGCCGCTGCCCGTGCCCGGATAAGGCCCAGTCACCAGCTGGTGTGGTAGTCACGTCACCCAAATTGTAGTAGGGGCCAAGCAGGCCTCCGCCCACGCCCGCAACAAAAGCAGACCTGTGACTGACCTGCGGAACAGGCACAGCGGCCTGCCACCATGTTAGACATGACACCCCAATTGGAGTAGTGGCAGAGCAGAGCTTTCTCCCGCGCCCAGTACAAGCACAATGGCCAACCGGCGTGGTAGTCACCTCAACCCAATTGGAGTAGGGGCAGAGCAGAGCCTTTGCCCGCACCCAGAACAGGCCCAGCGATCTGCCAGCATGGTAGTCACGACACCCCAATGGCAGTAGGGCCAGAGCAGAGCCACCACCCGCTCCCGCAAGGTAGGCAGACCTGCAACCGACAGGCGGAACAGGCCCAGCGGCCTGCAAGCGCAGCAGACACGTCAACCCATTTGGTTCTTTGAAAAAATAAAAAAAATCGACAGAACATTAGCCATGCTAACGAAGACAAGAAGAGAGAGAACTCAAATTACTAGCATATGGGATGAAAAAGACAACATCATAACAGATATTTCAGATATACAGAAGATAATCCGAAATTATTTTGAATCTTTGTACTCTAATAAAATAGAAGACGGTGAAGGCATCGATAAATTTCTTAAGTCATATGATCTGCCCAGATTGAGTCAGGAGGATATAGACAACCTAAACAGACCAATATCAATTGAGGAAATAGAAAAAAACATCAAAACACTACCAAGTAAGAAAAGCCCAGGACCTGATGGGTATATAGCAGAGTTTTACAAAACATTTAAAGAGGAACTAATACCAATACTTTTCAAGTTATTTCAGGAAATTGAAAAAGAGGGAATTCTTCCAAATTCATTCTATGAGGTCAACATCACTCTGATTCCTACACCAGACAAAGACACTTCAAAGAAAGAAAACTACAGACCAATATCTCTAATGAACCTAGAGGCAAAAATCCTCAATTAAATTCTGGCAAATCAGATACAAAAGCATATCAAAAAAATTGTGCACCATGATCAAGTAGGATTCATCCGTGGGATGCAAGGCTGGTTCAATATATGGAAATCAATAAATGTTATTCATCACATCAATAGACTTAAAAATAAGAACCATATAATCATCTCGATAGATGCAGAAAAAGCATTCGACAAAGTACAGCATTCCTTTATGTTCAAAACTCTAGAAAAACTAGGGATAACAGGAACATACCTCAATATTTTAAAAGCAATCTATGCTAAGTCTCAGGCTAGCATCATTCTGAATGGAGAAAAATTGAAGGCATTCCCCCTAAAATATGGAACAAGACAGGGATGCCCTCTTTCACCACTTCTGTTCAACATAGTTCTCGAAACACTGGCCAGAGCAATTAGACAGACAAAAGAAATTAAAGGCATATAAATAGGAAAAGAAGAACTTATATTATCACTATTGCAGATGACATGATTCTATACCTAGCAGACCCAAAAGGGTCTACAAAGAAACTAATAGAGCTAATAAATGAATTCAGCAAAGTGGAAGGATATAAAATCAACACTCATAAATCAAAGACATTCCTGAATATCAGTGACAAATCCTCTGAAACGGAAATGAGGACAACCACTCCATTCACAATATACTAAAAAAAAAAATAATTGGGAATCAACCTAACAAAAGAGGTGCAAGTTTTATACAAGGAAAACTACAGAACCCTAAAGAGAAAAATAGAGGAAGATCTTAGAAGATGTAAAAATGTACCCTGTTCATAGATAGACAGAACTAACATCATCAAAATGGCGATATTACCAAAAGTTCTCTATATGTGTAATGCAATGCAATTCAAAATCCCAACGGCATTTCTTGTAGAAATAGAGAAAGCAATCATGAAATTCATATGGAAAAATAAAAGACCCAGAATAGCAAAAACAACACGAAGCAGGAAGTGAGAATCAGGCCGTATAGCGATACCAGACTTCAAACTATACTACAGAACAATAGTAAAAAAAATAGCATGGTACTGGTACCAAAACAGGTGGGTGGACCAATGGTAAAGAATAAAGGACACAGAAACCAATCCAAAAAAATACAACTCTCTTATATTTGATAAAGGGGCTAAAAGCATGCAATGGATGAATGATAGCATCTTCAACAAATGGTGCTGGGAAAACTGGAAATCCATATATAACAAAAAGAAACTGAATCCCTTTCTCTTGCCATGCACAAAAGTTAAATCAAAATGGAACAAGGAGCTTGATATCAAATCAAGACATGGTGTTTGATAGATGACAAAGTTGTCTACGATCTACATACTATGGGGTCGCCTCCAAATTCCTCAATAGGACACCCATAGCACAAGCGTTAATAACTAGAATCAACACATGGGACTTACTCAAACTAAAAAGTTTTTTCTCAGCAGAAGAAACAGTAAGAGGGGTAAATAGGGAGCCTACATCCTTGGAACAAATCTTTCCTCCTCACACTTCAGATAGAGCACTAATATCCAGAGTATACAAAGAACTCAAAAAATTAGTCAATAAGATAACAAATAACCCAATCAACAAATGGGCCAAGAACCTGAACAGACACTTCTCAGAGGAGGACATACAATCAATCAACAAGTACATGAAAAAATGCTCACCATCTCCAGCAGTCAGAGAAATGTGAATCAAAACCACCCTAAGATACCATCTCACTCCAGTAAGTTTGGCAGCCATTATGAAGTCAAACAACAACAAGTGCTGGCGAGGATCTGGGGAAACAGGTACACTTGTACATTGCTGGTGGGACTGCAAATTGGGGCAGCCAAATGGGAAAGCAGTATGGAGATTTCTTGGAAAGCTGGGAACGGAACCACCATTTGACCCAGTTATTCCCCTTCTCGGTCTAAAACCTAAAGACCTAAAAAGAGCATGCTACAGGGACACTGCTACATCGATGTTCATAGCAGCACAATTCACAATAGCAAGACTGTGGAACCAACCTAGATGCCCTTCAATAGAAGAATGAATAAAAAAATGTGGCATTTATACACAATGGAGTATTACTGTGCATTAAAAAATGACAAAATCATAGAATTTGCAGGAACATGGATGGCATTAGAACAGATTATGCTAAGTGAAGCTAGCCAATCCCTAAAAAAACAAATGCCAAATGTCTTCTTTGATATAAGGAGAGTAACTAAGAACAGAGTAGGGACGAGGAGCATGAGAAGAAGATTAACATTAAACAGGGATGAGAGGTGGAAGGGAAAGGGAGAGAGAATGGAAACTGCATGGAAATGGAAGGAGAACCTCAGGGTTATACAAAATTACATACAAGAGGAAGTGAGGGGAAAGGGAAAAATAATACAAGGGGGAGAAATTTATTACTGTAGAGGGTGTAGAGAGAGAAGAGAGGAGGAGAGGGGACGGGATGGGGGATAGTAGAGGATAGGAAAGGCAGCAGAATACAACAGACACTAGTATGGCAATATATGAATCAATGGATGTGTAACTGATGTGATTCTGCAATCTGTAAACGGGGCAAAAATGGGAGTTCGTAACCCACATAAATCAAAGTGTGAAATATTATTTATCAAGAACTATGTAATGTTTTGAGCAACCATATATAAAAATTAAAAAAAAAAAGACAACTAAATTCGGTGAATAATGCACGAGGATCCTAATATTTCTACAGTAACTGACCTAGATTAAAATCAATGCCAGTAGATTCCTATGGGACATGATGTGTATTTTGACGTTCATTTTTATTCAACAATGGTACATTACTATTTCATGAGTTTATGCACATCATAGGATATATATTTCATCCACAAATTAGCAAATTTATAGGCATGTGATTCAATTTCAATCGCTTCCTGCTTTACAACATATGCATTCCTCCAGGTTTCCTGACTGGTCTATTCATGAGACTTCTTTCCAAACATATTATTTTCGATTTCCATAATCACTTTTGAAACAAAACTCACACACTGTTCATGATAAACCAAAACACTAATATTACCATTAGATGTATAATTGGTGGGAATGAATGATTGTATATCAATATAAGATTTCCTGTAATTTTTAAGATATCAGTTCAATCCATTATTTAAAGTTGGAACAAGTTATATTATTTATTCACTGTATTGTCTATTCGTACTTTATCTCTAAATTCATAGACCCAGGGTGCACCTCTTTGTAACCCCAATACTAATTTTACGTCTTGAATATATTGCTTCCAGAAATGGTGGAAGAAATACTCATGTCACCTGATCTACATATACATTTTATCACAGTAGTATTCTGGACAAATAATGTAATGGTCACGGTTATGATTGCACGAAGGACTAAATGGAAAGTGAACATGGATTACTAAAAACATCTATGTCCAGGTTGCCTAATGCTCTCAAATGTCAATCCTATTGGTGACTACATATTTTTTTCTTCCTAATATTATGTATTCAAACTCAACCCTGTTGAAAATGTCTAATTCTATCACTCACTTTATACTTTGCCTGATTTCATAATGTCTCTATTGATATCTGCTTTTCTACATTTTTTCCCAGCTCATCATAGTGACTGACTCTTCATATGTGCTGACTTTAACAATCACTCTGTAACCGAAACCCTATTGTTAAAGAACTTTTGTTCCAAATGGTATACTCACACTTCTTCCTAAACATACTATCTTCCTATTTCTATCAACTATCCCTTTTTGACTGGATGTTCTCTTCTACATTCAATCATTATAGTAAATGTCCGGCGAGCTTCACAGGAGGAAACCACCAACAGACTATCTCATGCAACAGCAAAGGGTTTATTGAGTGTCCAGCATGCTGGTGCTCAGAGCTCACTTGAATAGAGCAGATAGCCCTGAGAATAGCTTAAGTAGAGCTTATAAACATTACCTGGAGAGGGCAGGGAGGGAAGTTTATTGATGGATCGGGGTGAGTGGGCGATTTGCGTGCAACTGGGTGAGGGAGCACATTCTGCAGTTGGGCAGTTGGGGACAGCACATACTGGGAACAAGATTTGCAAGCATTTCTCAAGATTTCAACAGTGTTTTGTTAAGCATACAGAAAAACAGGAAGTGACAAGTACCTATTTTACTAACCTTTTATTCCCCACTTCTTCTTCTGGCTACTTTTAATCATAAAAATTATCATTGGGGGGTGTCACATTCTATGTATACTAGTAGGGTATTACCATAAGTTTAACTCGTCCAATTTGAGCCTGGAGAAAAGAAATTACACGGATGAGAAAACAGGGTTTAATAGTTAGCAATAACATGAGGATTACTATTAGACCGGCCAGGGTTGATAAAAACGTAGTTAACCAGGAAGACTGTGTGAACCAAGACTCAAACCACCTTTTTTGGGCCTCTCTGTCTCGTTGATGCTTTTCAAGGCATCTTTTTAATTTACTCTTAGATTTTATTACAAGTCCAGTATGCTCGGCATACAAACAACTTTCTTTTCTCAATGTAGCACAAAGCCCCCTTCTCTCATGACGAGGAGGTCCAACCCTCGAGTGGTCTGAAAAACAACTTCAGAGAGAAAGGTAAAAGACTCATGCAAAGCTCTGATGGAGGTTTCTAATATCTTAGTTTTGGTCTATTGCTGTCATTTGTTGGGTCATTTGTTGAGTCCCTTGGACAAAGGCAGTGGTTCCCGTGGCCACCAGTGCAGCAATTTCTATTCCTAATAGGATGGCTACATTGAGAGATATATATTTTCAGTGGAACCGGGTTGAATGCCCCCCTATTTGATCTTCAAATGAATCTGTGTCGTGATAGAGCACTCTGGGAAACATCTGCACGATTACACAATTAATCACATCTGTTGACCATTTCATGAAAACATTAACAATGTTTAAGTATATAGAATCATGCTGTAGTAGGGAAGGACAAGGCAACGCACCTAAGATAGCACTGAAGACAGGGAAACAGTCCTATTTGGTTGCAACCAGATTCAGAGGGCATTGATTCTGTTGTAATCAACTAATCCTCTGAAACCCAAGTTTAGGTAGTTTCAGAATTTTGTACCCAACATGTAAGGGAAGGGGCTCAGAAGTTCACAGTCTGCAGAAGTTGAAAAAAGCAGTTTTTGTTTCTGTTTTTTCCTCGGTTCTGGGCAAGTTAACTTTTCAAGGACACCTGGGAGGGAAAGAGCTTTTTCTTCCCTTTCTTATTTTCCCATTGCCAGCTGTTACTACGGAGCCCAGTTGCTAACTTCGTTAACTTAGAAATGTAGCCATCTCTGTGAAGCCCCACGTCAAGGCCAGAGGCCTTGTTCACATATTTTTGTGAAAAACTAGTAAGGGGGTGTCTGGATTAGGAGTGCTGATTTTTTTAGCCAGTGGCCAAGTAGAACAGGGCAACATGAAAATAGGAAGTTTAACTACATTGAACTTTTTTATAGGGACTCTTTTGCTGAAAGTCCTAAAGTCAGCCATGGTGAAGACTTCTGGAGAAGGTCAGTTAAAGACTTTTCTGTGGGCCTGGTATAGAGGGGAAAGACGGAGAAGGTGGGGCTGAGAGCAGCTCAGAGGATCTGAGAATGAGAAAAGAGAGATGTAAAAAAATAATGGGAAAGTGGTTTGGAATTTTCCTAGCAACAAATATTTGAGCAGTAGAACAGGTCAAGCAGAGGGGAAGATGGTAGTGAGTATCCCAAAACGCAGAGGGACTTTAAATTTGTAGTAAACTGTTTTCAGTGATGACAAAGCAACTTTAAAGGCCATTTTCATTACATCTTGGATAGAGGTCTGAGGGCTCTCCTCAGCTGGTTTGAGCTTTGGGTTAGTTGGTAAGAGGACCTGGTGGGACCCAGTGCGGGCACTGTCAACAGAAGAGAGGAGTGAGTGGGTGGAGGGGTACCTCAGTACCTGCTACCTCAGCAAGGGGGCAATGGTCTGAGAACCAGCAGAGGTTTGGGTTTTTGATCTAATAATTGTTGTGGAGAAATCAGGTTGCTGAGGTGGGAGTGACAGCAGAGACTCTGGAACAGAAGGCTGAAGGTGAGGATCTATTGGATAAGCATAGTTCAGGATGTGAGCGATGAAGGGAAAAGGCCTCCACATAGTGGAATCTCCTTTCACCCTTTTGAGCACTAGCAGATGTTAAAAAGGTCATGCAGGATTTGAGGATCTAGAATCCCCTCTGGTGGCCATCAGTTTTTGTTATCTAATTCGTAATATGGCCAATGCTGTCTACTGAATTTAATGCAGGGTTTGGGTTCCATCAGGCAGCCCCTGTACGCTAACATCCCCATGACTTACAGAAGAAGTCGGCTTTTCCCCCACACAGCCATGGCTGTTTTTGGCTTTGACAGTCGACCGGGTAAACACAGTAATCTAGGCTAGCCAACCTGCATCTGGCTCGTGTGTCCCTACATCCATAATATTTGTTTCCATTATCTATGTTAAGGAAGGGATTTAATGGAATTTTAGTGGGATCCTCTTCATCAGGGATATTCCATTAGGAAAGACCTATAGCCAGCTGACAAATGTCTTGGAGGAGAGATGGTCACCAGGTCCCTAAGTGGGCTGCATGCAAGATAGATTATACTTCTTTTCCAGTAGAATTTGTGATCAGCCATCGCTGCTGAACGGGCTGATGAGGGTTAGGACTACTTGTGGCCAAGGGGAGAGTCTATAGGCTTATCCACACGGTGAATATGCAATTTGAAAGTGTTACCAGTCTTTTCCAGTTTCCAGCCAGAGTGTGGACAGGGCGCAGGCTTGAGATGAGAGGCATGGATCCAGGAAGTGATTCCGTTTACCTTTACCACTATAGATGTTATAAGTAGCACCTGGTATGGTCCTTTCCAGTGGGGTTCCAGGGATGACACCTGATATCATCTTACGTAGATGAAGTCTCTTACTTGATATTGATGTGGAGTCCCCTCGTCCCCAGTTTGGTAGGGAGTGGCCAGCTGTTTCCACAGGTATCACTGAGATCTTTCAAGAGCTTTAAGTCTGTCAAACAAGGGGGTGTGAAAGGGATCGTTAGGTCTTAGAGTTGGGCTTTGGTCCGTTACTGGAAGAGAGGCACCCTAGATATTCACAGGGGGTGTGGTTACTCAAAGAAACAGAGGGCATATTTCTTGCACGAAACATTGTATAAGGCATGAGCATAGTCCAATCATTTATGCTGGTCTCTAAGCTTAATTTCGTTGAGGTCTCTTTAATGGTTCTATTTATTCTTTCTACCTGTCCTGAACTCTAGGGTCTGTAAGCACAATTAAACTTCCAATGAATCCCCAGGTTCCTGGCTAACCCCTGACTTACTTGGGCCATGAACGCCGGTGCATTATCAGACCGTATTACCTTTGGCAGGCCGTATCTTTGAAAAATGTCTTTCAGGATCTGCTTGACCACCATTAGCACTGTTTCTTTTTTTTTCTTTTAGTGGGGAAGGCTTCAATCCATCCTAAAAATGTATCTACAAAGACTAGAAGATATTTATGTCCATACCTTGCTGGCTTAATTTCAGTAAAGTCAACTTCCCAGAATTGTCCTGGTCTGGTTCCTCGTAGGTGCTTTCCTGCAGGAAGCTTGGAAGGGTAAGAATTTACCAATTGATGGACTCGACAGGCTTTTTTTACCCATTCAGTTATTTCTTTTTGCTGTGAGTCAGTTAGTGGAAAACTCTGTTCTTGATACTTCAGAAATACCTGCAGTTTCTTTGAACCAAGGTGAGTGAGTTGATGTGCATTTTCTACTGACGTATTTAGAGCTGTGACTATAGGAGTTTTTACTGAAGGATTTAGAAATTCCACTTGGGGGCCTTCAGGGTTAAAAGTTATTTTGGACCGGAACTTGGTGAGCAGATCTCTGCCCATCAATGGGGCTAGGAATTCTGGGATTACTAGGAAGGAGTGATGGATTTTTCCTTTCCCCAGTTCCATGATCCTCTTAGTTGTCCAAGCCCGATATTTACTGTCATTAGCCCCTTGAACTAGAGACCTTTTATTTGATAGAGGGCCCAATGTGACATTAGGGGTGAGTACATTGCCCCTTTATCCACTTCAAAGATTACTGGGGTCCCCTCCACTTCAAAAGTTACCCTGAACTCGGGGAGGGGATCTGAGCCCCGACTTTCATACTCATCCTCCAGAGTCAGAATTGCTGACTGGCGTGGCTGTCCCTTTCTAGGGCACTCTTTGGCCCAGTGTCCTTTTTTATTTTACAGTTGGTACATTGATCTGAGGCCAGGGGTGGCCTCTGGCATGGGACCAGGTATCCCTTCCTGTCTCCCTGTTTCTTAATTTCTGGCCCTTTTGTTGTTGTGACCAGGACCTTAGTCAACGCCTTAGTCTGTCTTTTGTTTCTTTTATCCTCACTTTGCTTCTTTCTCTTCCTCAGTTTCTCTCTTAAGGTATATTTTCTTGGCTTCTCTGACTAAATCTCTCAAAGTCATATCTTGTAATCCATCTAAGCATTGTGACTTTCTTTTAATATCCAGGGCAGCTTGCCCAATAAAGGCCATCATGACAGATGCCTTTTGATCCTCTGCCTGTGGATTGAAAGGAGTATATCTCCTACATGCCTCCATAATTCTCTCTAGAAACATAGAGGGAGATTCATCAGGCCTTTGAATAATCTCTATTACCTTGGCCAAATTAGTTGGTCGCCTAGTGGCCACTTGGAGGCCCACTATTAGAACCTGGCGATAAGTGGACAGATGCTTTCTAACTTCAATGTTGTTGGTGTCCCAGTTGGGTTGTTTCAAGGGAAAACCAGCTTTGATTAAGTTGGGAAGATGTGTCCGTCTCCAATCTGGTCGGAGGACATTTTTTTATAGCTTCCAGGAAGATTGTCTTTTGTTCCTCTGTCTTGAAGAGAGTCCCTAGGAATTGTTGACAGTCATCCCAAGTAGGCAGGTGTGAAAACATCAATGACTCAACCAGACCTGTGAGCCCGATGGGGTCCTCGGAAAAAGGGGGATTGTTATTTTTCCAGTTATATAGGTCGGAAGAGGAGAAAGGCCAATATTTGTAGGCTTGCATTTTCCCCCCATGGCCTTCGTCAATCAATGGTCCGTAGGGACATAGGGGGAGCATCACAGGAGGTCCAGGGTTTTCAATCATTCGCCACCATCAAGTTCCCTTAGCTGGGCTAGCTTCCTCCTGCGGAGGAGGGGCTGTGTGTGCTGCAGGGGAGTTATCTGGAGGGCGCTGGGCCAGCTTAGATTCCTCCAATGGTAGAGAGGCTGAGTCAGCTGCAGGAGAATCACTTAGAGGGTGTTGGTGGTTGGGGGACGAGGGCAGGGTATAATAAGGGGGAAGAGAGTACAGTAGAGTCAAATCTTGTGACTCAGGGATTACAAAGGGTGGAGGAGGAGGAGGAGCAGAGGGTTTGAGAGATCATGGGGGAAGGAGTAGGAGCAGGGGAAGGGACAAAGAAAGGCTTCACCCATTGAGGAGGAGATTTGCAGAGGTCCTGCAAAGTTAAGATATATGGCTGTTGATCCGGATGGCTATGTGTGCCTGGGTGAAAGACAATATCTCTGACTTCTTAAATTAGTGGGAAATAGAAAGATCCTTCTAGGGGCCATCCAAATTCAAAGGTGGGCCATTCTGAGGCACAGAGATTCCGAAAGGTCCAACGTTTTACTAAAAAAGAAAGATTCTGAGCCCTTAAGCGGACTTTGGTCCAGTGATCAAGGGTCAGGGACAGGGGCATTGAAGTGCTGTGTCCCATAATGAAAGATACACAAAGAGTGAATGCAAGACACACGACACAGACAAGACAAGACAATAAAGACATTCAATGGACATCCAAAACTGAGACCAGGACTGAGTAGCCAGCAAAACCCAATGGCCTGGCAATTCCGAATCCGATACAAAATATTACTGAGTCGAGGAGACTATTGTTCCTCGATTTCCCGAGTCTTTGGGAAGTCCCCCAGGGACGTGGCCTGCGGCTCTGTGACACGTCTGTCAGCCACCATCGGAGAGAACTCACGCTCTTCATCGACAGCCATTTTGCCAAGCCCTAACCTTAACACTGAAACAAGAAAGAGGGGCCTTACTTAACCCGAGAGGAACCCGTTAGGGTCTTTTGTCCGCCGCTGCCAAAACTCAGTGGAATCTCCATATGTAAAGGTCGGGCGAGCATGGAAGGAAGAGACCACTAACAGACTGTCTTATCCAACAGCAAAGGGTTTATTCTGGGTCCAGCATGCTGGGGCTCGGAGCTCACTTGAATAGATCAGAGAGCCCTGAGAACAGTTTAAGCAGAACATATATATTTTCCTTGGAGAGGGCAGGGAGGGAAGTTTACTGATGGTTCAGGGCGAGTGGTCGGTTTGCGTGCAACCGGGTGAGGGAGTACATTCTACACTTTGGCACTTGGGGACAGCACATTCTGGGAACAAGATTAGCAAACAGTTCTCAAGATTTTAACAGTGTTTTGTTAAGCATACAGAAAAACAGGAAGTGACAAGTACCTATTTTATTAACCTTTCACTACCGACTATCCTTTTTGACTGAATGTTCTCTTCTACATTCTATGATCCAAAGTACAAGGTCTTATGCCATTGTATATCAATTTATTCAAAGCTAAGTATCCCAATCAAGGGCCCAGTGCCCTTCTGGGCTTCAAATGTTACTTAGTTTTCTGTTTTTATACATATATTTCACCTATATATTTTTATACATATTGCAGGTTCCCAATACCATTATTTATTCAGCATAATGATTCCTAACCCAAATCAAACATGTTATTAACTCTAACCATACATGGTTCCCTCAATCTAACGTTACAGAAGAGCAGGGACAGAGTTGGTCTTACAATACAGGAATATAGGGAATCTTCCACCTGCTGATAACCTCAAAGGTCCATGCAGATATAATCTCTGGAGAAAATGTAGGCAACTCTGAAAGACCTGAGAGTGCAAAAGTCATCTTCCATGGAAAACAACCTGGTCAGGGTGAAGTGTTCTGTATGAATCAGCCTCTCCATTCTTAATGTAGAGAAGATGGACCAAATGAGACCTGTGTGGAGAGCTGCTCCTGGGTGCCTATGGGTGATATACCATTCTAACTTGTGAAAGTGTCACAGGAAGCAGGGGCAGCCTCCATCTCATGGGAAGCTTGGAAGCAACTCTTAGGACAGATTGGTTGCCAAGGCAGTGAACTCATTCAGTTTCTGACGGAAGTGACCTCACCTCACTTCCTTGGTGATGGAAATCTGTGAACTTGCGATCCAGGAAGCCAGTCAAACATTGACAGTCCCAGTCCCAGTCTCAGTGGTTATACTTTTTGAATTTCCCAACGACAGAGTCAGTCTTTCTTGGTACCTACTAATGTTAGGATGGCCAAATGGCAGGAAAACTCTGAAGAGGGGCCTTTCCTGAGAAAACAGGTAGTGGCTCACCGCTGGCTCCTGACAACTTCAGAGAGTTGGCAAAGGACACAAAATCTGAGACAGGACAGACCATTTCGGGGGAACGTAGAATGGCCCACAGTCAGAGGACACTCCAAATAGTCACAACCTACTTGGAGGAAAGAGGTGCCTTTGTGGGTGTGGGTGTGGGTTTGTGGTTTTGGCTCATGTTCTGAGAAGAGGTAGGAAATGAGGTTTGTTTGGTTTGGGGTGAATTGTTTCTAGTAAGTCATTTGACAATGCGAGTGTTTCTGTGTCGCTGTATCCCGCTGTGTCCGTTATTGTAGATATTAGAAAAGAGAAAGCATCAATGGATGTGTCCTGTCTTTTAGAAAGCTTACCAGCATTCATGCTGCCCAATTTATAAATGGAATGCGGCTTGCCATAATGATGGGCAACACCTACGATCTTCCTTAGTTCCTGTTTTCTTCCTGAAATCTGGCCACTCTCCATAATAGGCTCATGGTTTTGTATCCAAGATATGTACCACCACCATGCTCTGTGACATGGCCATGTACTGAATAACTGAAGTGAATTGCGAGCATCTCAGAAAACTCACATACCTGTTTAACCTGTAAAGTCTCATTGGAGAAACCCTGCTTTGGGCCTCTTGCTTACCTATTGTTCTGTTTCCCTGAATGTCAGGAAGGTCTTTGCCTCAGGACAACGCTTTGCGAAGTCTAAAGAAAACCTTTTTCAAATAAAAAAGAATGGGCATCAGCTGTGGCTCTTTGCTTAATTGCTTTGCAAAGAGATGTGTATGAATCAGCGTCTTGGCCCTGTGTTAGGCTGTAGCTTAGATTCTCAGCAACTGATGGATCTAAAGAAAGATCCCATGTGTGCATCCAAAACCAAAATAGCAAAAGAGCAGTCATTGTGGATGAAGTCTTTCGCCTTCCTCTGTAAGGTTTCTGACATCAATCAAGTGAGAATAGGGATCCTTTAGGTCAAATGAGTTCTTCAGTTCCCTGCAGAGGCTAGCCCATAGGTGGTTGGGTTTTCTCATGACTCCAATTCATATAAAAAATTTAAACCCCACAGTCAGTAGTTCTCAAATTTGAGAAGTGGATCAGTATTAACGGCAGGCCTATTTGATCACTCCTGGTTCACAGGAAGGGTGTCCAGGTCACGCAGAATTTAGGTAAATGAGGGGCAAGAAAGCATATTTTGAACACTCTCTTGGGCTGCATTCCTCATGAAAATCTCCAGTCAGAGGTTATGATGAGTGTCTATATGGAAGAAGATGAGGGCCATGTGGGAGTGTTTTGGATTTAATTGTGGTTATTTTTGTGGCAGTTGGAAGGGATGACTGAGTCCACCTGGGTTTGAACTCTCGTGTGATTCCCCTTAGAGGCTGAGTACAGGAACTGAACTTAGAGAAGTATTGCCATGAATTGTGTTGGGATTTTAGAAGACCAAGCATGAGAGTCACCCTTGGAAACTGAGATCTAGGCCCAGGGTGGCTTTCCAGAGACCACTGGGAATCTCAGGCTTGATATCACATGATTTTATTCTTAACGACTTGGCAGTCTTAGTTGAGAGTCAAAACACACATGGACGTTACATTGTAGACCTCAATGGGCCTGGATTTATGTGACACTTTGGCCAATCTTTGGGAAACCTTGCCAGTGAGAGTTCTCCAGAACTTCATTTGAAATGAACTTCCACAACATTTAACGGTCCCTGAATGAATTGAAACCCACATGCTGCCAACTTCATCCTTGAAAAATTGCTAGATAAATACCATGAAATTTTTGAAATTCCCATGACCAGATGGCACTGGAGAAACTTTGGTTGTCCTGTTGCTGAACATGATTATTCAGGACAGTGACTTGATTGACTGAGTTTCATGAAAATGGTGTATAACAGAGATTCCAGGAAGTTGGACCCTGCAGAGTAGTGGGCCTAGTGCAGTGAAGGGCAGGTGTGTGATAAAAAAAAATCTGTGGTGGGGCCATGTGGATCTGCCATTGTCTTCCAATTGGCTTGTGACTGACATGGTGCAGCCAGCAGATGCTTCTATGTAAAGGTATCTTTTTATATGGAGAGGTTTCAGGCCAATGTTCAGAATCCGGTTGCTATGGTCAAGGAGGCAAGCTATGTGGAAGAGAAGCCTGGTTGGAACATTCTTCTGCAGGCCCTGACCCACCACAGGTGACAGAACTCCCTCCAGCACTGTGTCCCAGGTGAATTCCTTGTATTTCTTGAAGCAAATACGAAACTCCCAGTGCAGTAGCAAGAAACACCAGGAAAACTGGAAGATGACCAAATGGCTTCAGAGTCCACAAGAGTAGACAATTAGTCCCCAGTGGCCACAGTTTACCTACAAACAGAAAATTAAAGACAGCTTCCTCATGTTTATTGGAAAATAAGAAATCATGTATTCCAGGTCACATAGAAGCATACCCAGATTTGATTGTCTCACTACAAAGGAAGCTAAATCTCCTGACTACAACACATATTTCAAGTGCCCAACCTCAGAGGCAGTTCCTCAAGAAGTCTTTAGTCCAGCAGAGCTCCATGTTTGTGGAGTGTTTACCCTGTCCCTTACTTTTGGAATCTCCTCTACCACCGCCAAGTTTGTGAACTCGTGAGCATATTTGATTCCAGATATGTATTCACAGATTTTCTAACTCTTCTCCTCTAATTGTTTCTAACTTGGGGCCAAGGTAATCTCAAGGCATTGTTATGCATGAGAGTGGGAAGATACTTTTGTAGCATATATTTGCATAAACATTGGAATCATTTTCCAAATTTTCATTCGAAATACTGAATCCCTGACACAAACCCATGCCAACTAGACTCTGACTACTAATTCTAATATGATGGAGAAAATTAACCCAAACAGAATAGAAATACAAGCAGTTCAGAGGATGAATGGTGTATCATTGGAATTGCCTTTTGCTTTATATAGGGTAGGAGTTATAAATCTAGTCAATTTTTTGTTGAAATGGTTCTCCTTGTGTTTTTCAAGTTAACAAATATGTGAATTCCTGTCTACCTTTCTCTGTATCCTATTCAGCGCATGTATTTTTATATGCACATATAGAATCCTACCTGGTACCACACGTACATTCTTGTGAGGTGGCTCACTTGGCAGACACAAATTGTGAAAAGAGATCACTCCTACTAAACGCTGTTGAAACTGAAAATTCAAACTATTGATGAGCTTCCTAGTACAATAAAATTATACATGAATCCATGTTCAGTAAAACGAATTTATCTGGATCTGTGGATGACATATATTTCGTGGTGAATTTCAATTGGCTTATATTGCTACTTTTTAATGTCTGTTTGTGTGCGTGCCTGTGTGTGTGTGTGTGTGTGTGTGTGTGTGTTTATATATATATATACACACACACTCTACAGATTTGTCAAAATATGAAATATATGTGTCTTATTATACACTCCGTAAATTCATTCATATTCATGTATGTGGATTAATAATCAACTTTTCACAAGATTATTCTGAGAAATATTCATCCACCTGAACTACATATTTGATTCCTAGTACTGAAAACTAACAGTAAATGGTGCATACAAATCCTAATATCTCTGCAGTAACTGACACAGTTTTATATCAATGCAAGTAGATTCCTATGGGACGTGATGTGTATTTTGTCTTTCATTTTTATTCAATACTGGTACATTACTTTTTCTTCAGTTAATGCACATGGTAGTATATATATTTAATCCACTAGTTCAGAAATTTATAGGCATTTTGTCTTACTTTCCATCACTTCCTAATTCAGAAAACATGTTTTCCACAGGGTTTCTTGACTGGTCTTTTCATGAGACTTCTTTCACAAAATGCAAAGGTCACACTTATGTTTGTACCGAAGTCTAAATGGAAAGTGAGTATGGATTACTAAAAACATCTATGTCCAGGTTGCCTAATGCTATCAAATGTCAATCCTATTGGTGACTACATATTTGTTTCTTCCTAAGATTATATATTCAACCTCAACACTGTTGAAAATGCCTGATCCTATCACTTACTTTATACTTTGCCTGATTTCCTAATGTCTCTATTGATATATGGTTTCCTACATATTTTCCAGAGTTCATCAATGTGACTGGCTCTTCACATGTACTGATATTTACGTTCATTCTCTACCCGAAACCCTACTGTTAAAGAATGTTTGGTTCAAATCCTATACTCACTCTGCTTTCTAAACCTACTGAATATCTTTCTAATCCTACTGACTATCCTTTTGACTGGATGTTCTTTTTGACATTCAATCATCCAAGGTACAAGGTCCTATGCCATTGTATATCAATTTATCTGAGACATCTGTGCAGAATATAATTCAAAGCTGAGTATCCCAATCAAGGGCCCAATGCACTTCTGGGTTTCAAATCTTACCTAGATTTCTGTGTTCATACTTATATTTCACCTATATATTCTTGTAAATATCGCAGGTTCCCAAAACCATTATTCATCGCACAGAATGATTCCTAACCCAAATCAAACCTGTTATTAACCCTAAGCATACACTGTTCCATCAATCTATCTTTACAATAGAGCAGGGACAGAGTTGGTCTTACAATACAGGAATTTAGGGTATCTTCCACCTGCTGAAACCTCAAAGGTCCATGCAGAAATGATCCCTGGAGAAGACTTAGGCAGCTATGAAGGACCTGAGAGCGCAAAATCATCTTCCATGGCAAAAAAACCGGTCAGGATGAAGTATTGTGTCTGAATCAGTCGCTCTGTTCTTAATGTAGAGAAGATGGACAAAACCAGGCCTGTGTGGAGAGCTGTTCCATGGTGCCTGTGGATGATATACCATTCTAACTTATGACTGAGTCAGAGAAAGTAGGGGCAGCCTCCATCTCATGGGACCCTTGTAAACAACTGTTAGGACAAAGTGGTTGCCAAGGTATTGACCTCATTCAGTTCCTGAAGGAAGTGACCTACCTCACTTCCTTGGTGATGGAACTCTCTGAACTTGGGATCCAGGAAGCCAGCCACCCAGAGCCAGTGCCAGTCCCATTCCCAGTGGGCACACTTGTTTAAATTTTCCAAGGACAGAGTCAGTCTTTCTTGGTACCTCCTGATGTGAGGATGACCAAATGCTAGGAGAACTCTGAAGAGGGGCCTTTCCTGAGGAAGCAGGTAGTGGCTCATTGCTGGCTCCTGACAACTTAACAGAGTTGGCAAAAGGGACCTGATCTGATACAGGACAGGCCATTTGGGGGGAACATAGTATGGTCCACCAGTCAGAGGACACTCCGGATAGTCACAGACCTAGTTGTGGGAATGAGGTGCCTTAGTGGGTGTGGGTGTGAGTTCGTGCTTTTGTCTCATGTTCTGAGAATAGGTAGCAAAGGTGGTTTGTTTGGTTTGGAGTCGACTGTTTCTAGTAAGTCGTTTGAGAAGGCGAGTTTTTCTATGTCTGTGTATCCACTGTGTCCGTGGTTGTAGTTATTAGAAAAGCCAATACATCAATGGAGGTGTCCTGACTAGTAGGAAGCTTCCAGGCATTTATTCTGCCCTTTTTATGAATGGACTGCAGCTTGCCTTATGGATAGACAACACCTACTATCTTCCCAAGTTCCTGTTCACCTCCTGATTTCTGGCCTCTCTCCAGAATAGGCTCATGGTTTTGTGTCCAAGATATGTACCACCTCCAAACTCTGTGACATAGCCATGTACTGGATAGCTGAATGGAATTGGAACATCTCAGAAACCTCAGAGATCAGTGTAACCAGAAAAGTCTCAGTGGAGAAACCCTGCTTTGGGCAATTTGCTTACCTATGGTTCCCTTGCCCTGAATGTTAGGAATGTCTTTGCCTCAGGCCACCCGTTTGTGGAGCCTGAAGAAAACAGTTTTCAAATTGAAATGAATGGGCATCACCTGTGGCTCTTTGCTTAATTACTTTGGAAAGGGATGTGTCTGAATCAGCCTCTTGGCCCTGTGTGAGGTTGTGGCTTTGATTCTCAGAACCTGATAGATCTAAAGAAAAATCCCATGTGTGCATCCAAAACCAAAATTGCCAAAAGAGCAGTCATTGCTGATGAAGTCTTTCACCTCCCTCTGTAAGTTTTTTGACCTCTATCAAGTGAGAATAGGAAAGATACACCAAGTCAATTGATGGCTCCTATTGGAAAAATTCTATCACTGATGACAGCATCAGCATAAGTACCCCAACACTACGACAATTCGCTGCAGCAGCAGATAGTTCACAATGCATACAAGTGAGTTCACAATGCATACAAGTGATACATAATCCAGGCAAGTTCTGCAAGCAGTTCAGTGATGGCTATTGCAGAATCTGTAGATTGGTTTTATCTTTGTCTTCACTGGCACTGGGATGAAAATAGGAATTCTGGCAGTAATGGCTAAAGAAAAAATTATGTAACATTCCTGAGGGCACTAAAAGAAAACAATTTTCTTAACAATTTACATTATCTTGAAGAGAATAATTAAATATAATGAAAAGGATAAGTGAAAGTAAACAAGCACGTCTGTTAACCTCCTATTTTTTCACATATTAAGACAATCCTGAACAGTTGTTTTCCCAATTTAAATTAAACAATTTAATTCACGTGAATAAAAAAATGGATATATTATTTCATTAGCACTCATCATATGTGATATATGGACATATGCACATTCAAATATATAACACAAAACACAAGTGTGCACACATAATAAATACATACAACACATAATATAATAGTAAAGGCCTTATAACTTTTTACATGTGAAATCATCATTGCAATGTTTAAAAACTCTATAGTCAAAAAATAGAACTGATAAGCAAAACATTATCCTAGGTCTGTATGAGCTCAAAAAAAACAAAAGAGAACTTCATGATGTGGGAAAGGGCAATAATAAAATAGATATTGAAAAAAGCATCCCTGTTCTGTCGCAGATGTAAGGATAGCCAAACTGGAGTTTTCGATATCAGCTGTTATGGATTTGAGCCAAATCATCTTATTTTGGTCTATTGAACGCGCTTCAGTTAATCTCTCTGGAATCCAAATCGGCTGCTGTTCTCTTTGTGGAAACACATAAACAGACCCCCGACTCCAGGCAATCACTGGGTCGGGACCTTAGTTAATCTCTCTGGAATCCAAATCGGCTGCTGTTCTTCCTGTGGAAACCAAAAAACAGACCTCCAACTCCAGAAAATTAATGGGTCAGGACCTTTCCATTTTCCTGTTAGAATATCCTTCCAAAGTACCTCGGGCTTATACACATTTTTTGGACACTTATGCCTTTCTGCAGCACTAAGTCCTGAAAATCCAAATTTAAAAAGTTTAGATTAAAAAGGGTTATTTTAATTTTATCTTTGGGGAATTTATATTCCTTCCCAATTCTGTCTTCTTACTTTAATGAGTACATTTTAATAGTGTGATGTGCTCTTTCAACTATGGCTTGTCCCTGTGGATTGTATGGGTTTCCTGTTATATGAGTAATGCCAAATGATGAGCAAAATGGTTTAAAAGAGGTAGAAGTATAACCGGGGGCATTATCTGTTTTTTACTGTTTTGGAATGACCACAGTGGCAAAATTTTGTAAGCAATGAGCTATAACATCTTTAGTTTTTTTCCCCCATGAAGGGAGCCCATCAAAAATCCAGAAGAAGTATCAACTGTAACATGCAAATATTTTACTTTTCAAAATTCTGGCAAGTGTGTGACTTCCATCTGCCATATATGGTAAGGTATCAATCCTCTAGGATTGACTCTAAGATTAAAATGTGGTAAAATGGTCACACAATTTTGACATTGTTTTATTATTTGTCTAGCTTGCTCCTTAGTTATTTTAAAATGCTTTTGTAAAGTATTAGCATTGATATGGAACTTTTCATGAAAATTTATAGCTTCTTCTAGTGTAGAGAAAATATGTATGTATGTCATGTGTAGTTTTACCTGCTAAATCATTGCCCAAACTAAGGGCTCCAGGCAATCCTGTATGTGCCAAGATATGTCCTATTAAGAATGGATCTTTTCTGTCCCAGATTAGACTTTGTATACTGGAAAGCAAAGAGAAAACAGTAGAGGAAGGGGAAATCCTACCAGCATCTTCAAGGGATACTATAGCATTAACTATATACTGACTATTGCAAAATAAATTAAACACAGAATCTTTAAACATCACAAAAGCTTATAATACTGCATTAAGCTCTACCTTTTGAGCTGATTGTTGGGGTGCTAAAAATGTAAAAATTTGATCAGGTGTAACTATTGCTGCTGTACCATTATTTGACCCATCAGTGAATATATTTGGAGCATTCATGATAGGTGTTTTCTTGTAATTTTTGGAAAAATTACAGGATGCAATGACCCAAAAGACAATAAAAGATTAGATGGTAAGTGGTTATCAAATGAAACATTAGATTTACACAGGATTACTGCCCAAGTATTTAACTCATTAGCTAATTCATCAATTTGATTCATAGTGTATGGAGTAATAATTTTATTGGGAGAAATTCCAAACACTCCCTTTGCTGCTTTTATTCCTATTAGTATTAATTGTCCCTAAGCCTCAGGATACCTAGTAATAATAGTGTTAGAAGAATAAGATAAATGTATCCATAATAATGGACCTTCTTGCCAAAATACTCCTGTAGGAATTTTTTTTGTTGGTAGCACAATGAATAATAGAGGCATTATTTTATCAAATCTATCCAAATGCATATTTCCCATATATGTTTCAATGATTTTTAATGCCTATCTTGCTTCAGGCATTAACATTCTGGGTGAATTTGGATCAGATGGACCTTTTAGGATATCAAATATAGGTCCCAACTCTCCTGTTGGTATACCTAGATAAGGCCTTATCCAATTAATGTCTCCTAATAACTTTTGAAAGTCATTAATTGATTTGAGTTGATCTACACGTATTTGAATTTTTGGTGGACTGACCATGGTTGAGGATAATAGAACTCCTAAATAATTAATTGGAAAATTTAATTGTACTTTATCAATTGATATCCCTAGATTATAATTTTTTAATAAGTTTGTAAGTGTGGCATAACATTCTAGCAATGGGTTTTTAACTTGTGTGCTAATAACACATCATCCATATTGTGAAATATTTGTAGTTCAGGATTTTGATTTCTAAGTGGCTGGATTACTTTGTTAACATAAATTTGACAAATAGTTGGGCTGTTAGCCATCCCTTGAGGGAATACTTTCCACTCATACCTCTGATCAGGACCTTCATGATTCAGTGCAGGGATAGTAAATGCAAAACTTGGACTATCCTCAGGAAGAATTGGAAATGAAAAAAAAAAAACAATCTTTAATATGTATAACTAAAACATACCAAGTTTTTGGCAAAGCAGACAATTGAGGAATCCTTGATTGAGCAGGTCCCAAAATAACCATCTCATTATTAATGGCTCTTAAATCTTCCAATAATCTCCATTTACCAGATTTCTTTTTGATGACAAAAATGAAAGTATAATGGGGAGATACAGAAGGTTGTATATGTTCTTCCGCTAATTGTTGTTTGACCAGGAACTGGGCTGCTTGTATCTTTTCTTTAGTCAGGGTCCACTGAAGAACCCATACTGGTCTTTCTGATTTCCAAGTAATTTTTATTGTCTCAGTGGCCCTTTCTGAAAATCCAACCCATGTCTGTCTGTTGCTTGGTCTATTTGTATTGGTGCTGATATACCTTGATCTTGTTTTTCTAATCTTTGTCCTTTCCTAAAACCTTCTCTAGCCATAATAGTGGGTGCATTTTGATTGATGTTATTTGTTAATGTCAAACCTAATTGATCTAGGACATCTCATCCCCATAAATTTACGTGAAGATGATCCAGTACATATGGCTGTATAGTTCTTTCACATTCTTCAGGATCCTTCCAATCCAATGCCATTGCACTTCTATGGGGATTAGTTGCCACTCCTAGGTCTCAAAGTATTTTAGTGTACTGTTGTAATGGCCAATGTTTTGGCCATTCTTGATGAGAGACGATGCTAACATCTGCACCTGTATCAAGTAGCCCATTAAATTCATGTCCTTGAATATTTAGTTTTAGCCTGGGGCGAGAATCTAAATTTAGAGAAAGCATAACCAAATCTACACCTGTGGAGCCTAATCCCTTGGAACCTCTTTCTACAGCACGACTGGAAAATTGATCATGCAGACTGAGTATTATTAGTAACTGTGCTATTCTATCTCCTGGTGAAATTACTGATATGTCCTTTGGAGAACTGGGTATAATTTTATTTCACCTTCATAATCGGGATCAATTACCCAAGGACTTATCATAAGTCCTTTTAGATTAGAAGAGCTGCGTCCCAATAATAAGCCTACCGTTCCTTTGAGAAGAGGTCCTCTCACCCTGTGTGAATGATTTGAACCCCCATCTCTACAGTTATTACTGATCTGACGGAGGTGCAGATATCTAACCCTGCCCTCCCTCTGATTTGTCTGATGAGGCGTCTGATGGACAATGTGTCCTGGGCACTACACTGATGGGGTTGCTGGGTTCCTCCAGTGCTCTGTATATTTGTGTTTTGGGCCCCAGAGCATTGGGCTCCCCTGTCCATTTTTTGGCAATGGAGCCCAATG